>NC_142652.1:10606060-10909090 GCF_055504915.1 Nelumbo nucifera | reverse complement strand
AGTTTGCACTTCTTTTGACCCACCAAATAGAACCTTGAATCTTGCTCAAACACAAAATCCTACTTTAACCAATGTGGTTGAGGTTTAGGATATTGTTAGATGTCTATGTTGCATGACCTCTTCTAAAGTGATAAGTACCCATTCCGGACTCTCAACACTCCTAGGATAATAGTGCAGGACTCTAGATTTATTTATTTACTATTTGCCCTCCCTACTTACAAGAATATGAAAATAAACAATTTTATTTTTCAGTAGTATTTAAATAGGAATCGTAGTCTATGAATCTTACTTTTAGGGTTCTTTGAATGGAATACTTGTATACATGGAGCATTGCAACTACCATATTATCATTCTAACAAATCCTCTAGATACACGGGTTTTATATATCACGGTAATTCTTCAATAATGTAATTAATCATTTCTAATAACTCTTCTAGGTAGAGCATATTATTCCTAAGCTATCATGACACGAATTATCATTTAAACAGTTGATGCAGTTGCAATTGCTAGATTCAAGTTTATTTTCATCAGAAAATTGATTTGTAGGCAGTCTGCTGGCTAATGTTGTTATAACATTGACAATAATAATCAAGAAAAGACATCGCAATGACAAGATAATCTCATACTAAAAAGAACAAAAAATACCATATAAAAAAGTTTCATTAGCACAGGAAAGATAAGTGTGTCATAGAATAATTACCATGCTCCTTATACCATTTTGGAGTCAATCTCTCCTCATTTGCTCCCACACAAGTGTGAAAAGATGGGAGACGTGCAGGAGCTGCAATCAAGACTTGCAGTGAGTAGACTACACATAATTTAACTAATGTAAATAAAACAACCAAAATAAGAGATAATCTAGGAAACAGTTGATCATTAAATTTTATCCTTATTCATTTATGAATAATGAAAGAAAAAATGGTTATATTGAAGAGCAAAAGAAGAACCACTATGAATTGGACAAAAATTTGCAGTGGAGGTTTTCTAATTCCCAAAAAACATGCCTTTCAAGTGGGCAAGGGACATATGGCATTACCCAATGATGGTCCTGGCTATCTGGGGTATTGGGAGGGATAGACAAGATACAGACCTAATGCATGACATTCTTCCTTTTCTTATTTCATTTTATTTTTTGCACAAAGTGGACATTCTCAGACTTCAATCCATGTTCTCATGCTTGTCAGCCTGAGATTTTACAATTGCACCAAGCAACCCCTTAAAGAAAGAAAATCTAAAATATTTTTCCTTTTCATAGATAGGATAAATATTTTCATTTACCAACATCTTCCTTTTCATACAATGCTTGAATGTGAATATTTTAAAGTTTACCCCACCCAATGCACAAAGGGGGAACTGGGGAAAGGGTAGATAAGAAGAAAAGATTACAAAAAATTGGAATTTCCATGAAAAGGAACATATGCCGACTTATCACAGACACTATGCACTAATGTTGTCAGACTTGGAGTGATCACCGGACTGGACAGTTGGACTGCCAGAACTGGAAGCAGCAGCCGAAATGGACTTTTTGGTTGTCTGGCTCTTAGAAATGTTGACTTGGTCAAGCTTCCTACATTTACATGTGTTTATATGTATTTTACCTTATAATTTTTATTGTTTTAAGCTTATTTTAATGTAAAATAGATTTAAAGATAATCTACAACCATTTTATTTTTAAAACTTTTTAACTTTTCACTTTTTTAACTTTTCACCAAAATAGTTCTCTTTCTGCTACAAGTCTGACAATATTGCTACGCACAACTTGATACCTCCCTTTTCCTTGTAAAGATTATTGCAATGCCAAAAGAACCTGAAATTGATTCTGTTATTGATAAAAAAAAAATGCCAAAAGAACCTGGGGATAGAATTTTCACTCAAATCTTCCATTGAGATATCATAGAGATAGGCTGGATCCGTGGAATGGTGATAACACAATTCATGTGGCCAACCCAGCTAGTTGACTTGAGCTGAACCAATTAGGCTCCAGAATTGAAGAGAAAAGCTACAAACAATCTCTAAATAACTACAACTAGAGACTAGTGGGAATGCTTTTCATATGTGGTTATCCATCCAAGATAAGTTGTAAAACCCATATGAAAACTAACAATAAATATTAGAAGAGGGGCAAGGTGGGTTCCCTTATCACTGATTTAAGGCCATAAGGAAACCAAAATACTGTTAGCAGCTTAGCATAAAGTATATGGTTTGGGTATTCTCAGGGTACTTTTCTTGGTGAAACAGCAGGACCTCCAATTGTTGAAGGCACAGTTTGCACATGCTTTGTATAGGTAATACTGTCTCAACACATTCTGACACTGAAAAATTACGTCTTGAGTAACAGTTGAAGTTGAAGTTAATTCTCATAAAAAAAATATCTGCTAGATTTTATCCTTTCCGAATGAGCAGCACAGAGATCAAAATAGGATCTTTTTTTTTTGGGGGGGGGGGGGGGGCGTCCAAGAAGAAAAGAAGATACCTTCTGGAAGTAAAAATCCTTTGCTTAAAGCAGGTCTTTCATAAGGCGCAACCTGCCAGAAACATAATAAATCGTTATGAAGCTCCATATTAAGGTGGCTAACTGGGAAAAAAAAAACAATTTTGAGGATTAGTAAAACCAAGAATGTAAGTTATCATCTAATGCTGATTCCAAAAGCAATGAATATTTTATTCCTCTGTAGGTTCTAGTAATTTAGATTGAAGGCAAACTTGAAATATAATTTTATGAATCTATCTAAGATGGTTTGGTCACATGAACAAAAAACCACCTACAGCACCCATAAGAAGAAGTGATCTGTTGCAAGTTGAAGGGCTAGGGGCAGGCAGACCAAAAAGGACATGAGTCGAAATAGTAAGAAATGAATTAATCAGTCATAATTTAACAATGGATATGGCATTAAACAGAACAGAAAGGCAAAACAGGATTCATGTACCCAATAAGGTTAACTTTCCCCGGGAGATTTGATTGGCAGATATCTCCAGTGATGATTTTATACCCAAGTCTACAAGTATGATGTATCATGTGCACAAGAAGTGCAGGAGGATCTATACTCTTCTAAACTTACAAGTCATATGACTAATCATATAACTGTTTCTCTTCAGTTTTGCAGGCATGCTTGCTATGGCTCGCTTGGTGAAAATGGAAAAAGTTCCTCCGGTCTTAGGACTAAGGTGAGACTTTGCTTTGGTTAGAACGTGAGTGAAGTAGGTCAGCTACATTAATAAGATGAAGGGAGAGCCAACAGAACGAAGAGTCCAGAAGAGAACATTTACAAGGTAAGAACCAAAGCGAAAGATCAATTGGCAGTAATAATTATAATGATAACAACAATAATAGTTATAGAAGTAATTATAACAATGGTAATAACTAATAAGAAATAACATGCATATAGAATAGACGTACAGGGATAACTTGGAAATGGACAAACGCAATAGTACTCTGAAATCTTACAAAAGAACCAAAAATTAAGCAAAGGAAGCGAAAATCAGCAGCTTCTTTTCGAGATTTCCACAGTAAAAAACAAAGTTACAGAATTTAAAACATTAGCTTTTTCTTGCACATCAATTAATAAACAAATTATAATAAGCTGAAATGTGAATTGTTGGATATCGTGAGGATTACAGAAAGCAATAACTCCAACTAGAAATAAAACAGCCAATATGTCACCCTACAGAAGAGCTAATGCCCAAGAAAATAGTTTTCTTACTTCAACATAAAGATACCCAGAGTAATGGGGTCAAAGGAGAAAGTTATTACTGGTTCTTCGGAGATGATACAGAGTTCACCACGAGAAATTCCTCTCCTCGAGAATTCAAGAGCTGCATAACCAGCAGCGACGCCTCCGCCAAGAATCACATAAACAAATGCTCTTCCCATCCCAATTTCTATCTTTCTCTCCTATTCTCTCAAATCTCTTTCTTCCCCTCCGTGTGTCAGGGTCTGTTTCGAATCCGACTCAACAGACTTAGTGGTTTGAAGATTTGCGCATATTCTATCTCACTTTTAATTTCAATCCACCAGTAGTCCATCTCTCACGTTAATTTGAGAGAAAAATAAGAAAATTTTGTGAAGGTAAATGTCATATTCATATATGTGGGCTGAGGCCAATCAGCTGATGAGAAGATATGATGCTTAATTTACCATACTACCCCTCCAGCAGTCAGGAGACTCAGCAGAGAAGGAACCAAACGGGTACCATACATGTGGATCCATTTTGGCCATTCAGTTAGCGGAATGGGAATTGGGATTCCTTTGTTTTCTTTTGTTGGGATTTATTTTTTATTTTTTATTTTTTATTTTTTATTTTTTATTTTTTGTTTTTTGGAGCAGCCCATCCGATCAAGTAAAGACCCCACCCCACCACACCACACCACACGAATAACTCGCGATGATTCCATCATCAAACAAAGCCTATCTTATATGATACTAGTCAAACCCGTTAGAGTTTTATGACATTTTCAATTAAATGGTGTTCATCTAAGTTCTGGGTTATGTCTAGTTTATACGATTATAATTTAAGTTGTGATTTAATGAGAGTGGCCAATTTCTTATTCTTTATATAAATTTATATTATTTTTTTTTATCTTAATGCTAATTTTTATTATTTTTTATTATTATATTATTATTTTAGGTAAAATTATAAAAAGAAGTTACTAAGACACCCAAATCATTGTTAATGTATTATTATACATAACTTAAAGTTTCAACTTTACCCTCCAGTCCTCAACTAATTTATTTTGCTAAACAACTTCCAAAGTATAATTCTCCTTATTCTTCTTAGACAAATCTAAAAAGGCAAAAATGAAGTAAAATTAATGCATTACATCAACATTTGTTTATTTGGAATGATGACTAATGGAAGGTATTTGTACATTTTTTCAACACAATAGGGGAGGTTTTTATTAGGGCCAAAACACTAAGGAGTTTCATAGAACTGTTAGAAAACCCAAGGGGGTTTTTATAATTTTCCTTATTTATAAATGGAACTTAAATTGATTTTAAAATAATTAAACTATGTTTAAAACTAATATTTTTATTTAATTTTGAAGTGAGTCAAATTTGAATTTATTTAAGTATATTAAGTTTTTTATTAAATTTAAATTCCTTATGAAATTTAATTAACTATATACATTTTTATTTTTTAATGGAACTTAAGTTCGTTTTAAATTAATAAAATTTAATTATAAAAGCTATTTGCACCCTTTTTCAAAACAATAGGGGAGGTTTTTGTTAGGATAAAAAAAACTAGGGAGTTTCATATGATTGTTAGAAATCCCAAGGAGCTTTTTATAATTTCACTTATTTTTAAATGGAATTTAAATTGATTTAAAAATAATTAAACTATGTTTAAAACTAGTATTTTTTATTAATTTTTGAAATTAGTCAAATTTGAATTTATTTAAGTATATTAAGTTTTTATTAAATTTAAATTCCTTATGAAATTTAATTAACTATATAAATTTTTATTTTTTAGTGGAACTTAAGTTCTTTTTAAATTAATAAAATTTGAATATAAAACTAATAATTGTTAGATAATTTTGTATTACTTTTATATTAATTTTAAATTGATATTCATTTGTAAGTTATCTTATTCCTTTTATTAATTAAATTCTTTTTATGATATGAATAAAAATATTTTATCAATAATAATAATAAATAATTAATTATTTAACTTACTAAATTATTTTTTATTATGGTTAATAAATTCTTATTATATTCAAATAGAATATTATTTTAAATGGAAGTAGATTGTTTAGCATAATAATATATCATTGAATATCTCAATTTCAATATAATTAATCTTTACTGATAATTTTAGTTTAGTGCAAATATATAGTTAAATTGAAGTTATTTAGATAAAGTTAATGAATTTGATGCAATTTCATGGAGTAATGGAGTAATGGAGAGAGAGAGAGAGAGGCATGAGTTATTAAAGGAGAGAGTTAATGGCATAATTAATGATGAGAGATTATTAAAAGAATTAATAGGAAAGAGGGGAGAGAGAGTTAATGGCGTTTTAATGAGGAGTGTTAAAAGTCTTAAAAGTAATTGGTCACTTGAGTTATTTTAATCAACTTTAAGATTAGAAAATAAAAAAAAAACAGAAAAAAAAGATAGGTGCCTTTGAGAAGAGTTCAAATCTGTGCCCCACGGCCAAGCGCCCCAAAAATGTCCCACACAATGAGAGGTCGCCAACTGTCCTCCCACACGCATTCTCCCCCTTAGCACGTGTGGAGCTAATGGGACGGCCATTAGCTCATCTCGACTCTCGGCTTGGCGCCTGTGCAACCATGCACTCTTCCAATCCAATCTTCTCTGGCACCAATGGTTGTTCCGGCAGATATTACGAACCCGTCCCTCTCATTTCATCTCTCTTTCACATCCTTTGTTTTTTTTTTTTTTTTTTTTGTATTTTTTTTCAATACAAAACACAGACGGAAGGATCACTGGTGACCACCCAACTCATACAACCAGTAGAGCAATGAAATGAATCTACTATCTGTCTCTTTCGTAATTCAGTTTGCAACTGTCAAAGCTCTCATCTCCTACAGAAGCACTTGATCTTATAGTTTCCATACTTCTCTGTTGGTAAGTTCTTGCGCAACTGAGAGAAACTCCTCAAAATCTGCTCTGGTAGGATGGAGCAAGCCCAATTGGAAGACCCTGGAGCAGCAATTCCAGCTCCGCTTTTTCAGCTAACCTTGTGCCTAAAAAGAAGCTGACACTATTTGCCATTTGCCTTGCAACTCTTGAAAAAAGCAGCCAGTGGAGCGGGAGCCTTAGCTTTCATCTGGGCAACTGTTGTTCTTCTGGGTGGTTTTGCTATCAAACTAGGCAAGATGGATTTCTAGTTCGTCACCACCATTGTCTTAATCAAGGGAACCAGGATTTTCAGCCGAAGTCGTGAACTTGAATGGCAACATCAGTCTACCTAGATACTGAAATCCAACTCCCACTTGTTCGAACTGTAAAAGCGGTTTTCCATCCAATTACCTCAATCGGGCTATATAGTCACCACAACCGACATGTGAAAGAGAGATTCAATATGGCAAAACCCAACAATCGGGTTGTGCAGAAGTTCCCATCACGGATATGGGCAACATCAGATGTCCCCTTGCTTCGCTATGCAGGATGGGTGCTTCTGTTGCGAAACATCAATAAGCTACTCTATTGGCTTCAACTTTTATCAGCCACAACCTGCGCGAGTCTTTCCCTGTTGAGGTTTATTCAACAGGATTACGTTGACTTTAGTGATGGTCCTGACAAGAACCAGAAGCCTGCTCTGAATATTTTCTATGGGTTGGCATCGGTTGAAGATCTGTTGTTTCTAATGGAGAAAGCATACTGGGAGTGAAGAGGTGAACAAGGAGTGCAATTAAGATACTTCTGGAATGGTTTTCTATCGGATCGGGTGGTCGCCGATGGTCCTTCCGTTTGTGTTTTGTATTGAAAAAAAAGTTAAAAAAATAAATGATGTGAGAGAGAGATATGAGATGAGAGGGATGGGTTCGTACCTCCGATACATCTGTCAAAACGGTCGTCAGCGCCTGAGATGATCAGATCGGAGTACAATTGGGTAGAATCCCCCCACCCAAATGGCCCAATAAGCGAAGTGATTGTATACATGTTACATGGTATAGCAGAATATGAGAAGTTTAGACATAGGTTTTGTTTGTCGTATATGATGGGCAAAATCTTGCTGAATTGCGATTTGAATCCAGCTTTTTTGAAAGCGATTTGAATGCTTGAATCTGAATCTGGTAAACCCTTGGCTTCAGCATCCTATCCATGTTTTCCTTTTTTGATAAATATTTCAAAAGAAAGGTTTTTACAAGAGTCCTCCAATTGGAAGACGATTGGTGGCATGTGCATTTTGATCAGAAGGTAGAAAATGGGTTGACTAGGCAAAATCTCATTGAAAACAACCAAAGTACATCTTTGTGCTCCTAGGGCTCAGTTTGGAAGGAGTACAAATGCAAATATATACAGCCTAAATACATACAAAATAATACAAAATATAAGGTTTTGCACTCTACATATTTGCATTTGTACTCCTTCCAAACTCAGCAATGAAAAGTGAAAACCATACCCAATTACTCTAGGATCTGAAGCGAGATGCCACAACCGGACTCCATGCCACTTGGCACGGACTCTTCCTTTTGAGAAACTGTTTTTGGTAACTTTTGCATTGATTCTCAGACAGGTAATACTTCTCACCAGCCAAGACGACAGACAGGGACAGGATGAGCGTTTAAATCATTTCTGGATTTCATTCACCATTCATCTTCAGGATCAAAGATTGCAACAAATTGGGCGAGCTCAATCGACCTTTCTCTATTCAAAACCATTTGAAACTTAAAAAGACTTTTTCATCATTGAACGCTCAGTAAACTGGACGTTACTCTACGATTTATACAACTTCCTTTTGTCCTTCCAATAGTCAATATCTTAAATAACTGTTTCTTATATAACTTTTTAAGATAAATATTGGGTCAAGAAAATGCCAACCTGATTCAATTGGATATTTGGTGCTCCGATTCCCCTCCAATCAGCAATTCCAAGACATAATCCAGCCTAAAGGAGACTTATATCCAACTTTTTACACTGAGAGGTTGTCATTCTGCAAAGTCGTAACTGTTCACCACTCAACTTGAGACATGAAACAAGTAAAATTTTAACTTTGATGACAGGGGCTTTCAAGCAAATGGCTCATATCGGCAGACACAGCTGTATATATTTCCTTTGATCAATTTTTCTGCCAGCCTCTGATTCTTCACCATTGCAAGCTGTCGACAAGAAAAAAGTAGCAGAAAAAAGGGTTTTGTTCCTTCGTTAGAATTATGACTCTTTAAAAGATTCATCATTGATGCATGTCAAACAGCAAAGAACTTGTGTAGTACTCCTGCAACACATCTAGGGTGGTTGCCTTTGGGCCATATCTTCAAAACTAAATGTAAATACCCCTATCAAATTGGTTTAAGTGTGTTGATGGGATTGCATAAATAGAACCAGTACACTCATTGCAGTCTGAACCGGCTCAAAGTAAGAAATTTGATAGATGTCAGGTAAAGCAGATTGTCCTGGGACAGCTTATTTTTCTGGTCAATACCATCTAGTTTTGATCACTATGGTTTGGAACTTGCTATTTGGTGATTATCACAAAGATCCCTTCAAGTTGGTAACTAACCTGATTAGATTAACAATATCATTAATCAATGAGCATTTTCTCAGTAATCAGCCTTAAAATTCTGGCAAATTATATTGCTACAGTTTGTTTTCAATATTCCTAGTGCAATGGAATCTCAGGAATGCCAGTCTCCAATAAACAGAGTATTGCTTTGGCAACATTAAAATTCCTGCAGCAATATACTTTGAATTTTCTTTCCACGATACTGTAAATGAATATGACAGCTCTGGAAATTAGCTTATTAGATTCATCTTGCTATCAGGTACAGTAAAATCTTACCTTTAGAGCATCGCATTTGAAATGAGCATTGAAGTTAGTATGAAGAGCACGACCCATTCCTTCCAAGATTACCTGCAGCATCCAATAATGTCAAAATGCAGGATTTGAGCTCATCTACCATTAAGTTACCATTATTTTCACATTTAGAGCAGTTTCCCAAGGAACAAAGTCAAACCCACCAATTCCCCAGTAAATCCACACTGATAACAAAAGATACTTGAGCAAAGGTTAAGCTGCATAGAATCAGAGGATTGTATTATATCCTACCAGGTCGGCATCTTTTGCAGCAGCAGCTAGCTCTGAGCTGACCTGCCGGAGGTCTATGCATGGACTTCCACACCCATTTTCAACAACCATCAGAGGAACTGATGATGAATTCCCTTTAGAATCATCTTGGACATTTATCATTGCATCTACAAGCAAACCTCCTGCTTCAGCAGCTTTGCGAAGGATATCACAATGCTGCGGAATAGAAGAATGAATGAGCACAAGAATGTTCTAGACTAATGCAGCTCAACACACAAAGAAGAAAAGTGACAGCTTGAAAATAGATCGAGTTTTTCAGATTTTTAACCCAAAATAGCCTCTAAACTTAAAGTAAAAAAAAAAAGAAAAAACCTTGCATCTCTTTAATGACCGCAATAATTTGACACAACAGTTGAACACAGAAACCTATAAAGCCTGCTATGCAGATGAATCAGAAATATTAAAGAAATATAAATGGGGTGTATGGTTTGAAGACAGAAATCAGACTTTCAGTCTATGATTTGGTATTCATTATGTTTAAACTTTATACATTTCTAAATATTTGCATATTTTCTAGATTTGCATCATCACTACTATCTATTTAATAGCTAGTAAAACTACTTTCTTGCTACAGCATCAAAATTTTTTGACATTTCATTCATTACTGGTAATTTCTACACCAAATAAAAAGGAACCCATTAAGCATATATGTGATATTCATACAAGTGTAACAATTCAACGAGGGCCTCTACATGAAAGTGCACTTTTAACCATGGTTCACAATATCCAAGAAATTGGAGAAATATCCTCATTTTGCTAGGTGGTGATACAAAATTTTCTGGGAATTCCTTTTTTTGCAAATATCTCTAATGTTTTGCCAATATGTTGGCAATATTTCAGATTTCATTGATAGACTATATATTTAAGTTTAAAATTTTTTGAATATGATTAAAAACTATTCGACATTTCATTAAAATCATTATAATTTTAAAAATATTTTCCTAAAAGAACCATAGGGAATTGGTGATATTTCAGATTTCATCATTTCATTGACAAGGTTTAAATTTTTAGAATGTTATTAAAAACCTTTTGATATTTTGTTAAAATATTTTCCTAAGCGACCTGTGGGGAATTGGTGATAGGATAATTGGCTTACTATTTTGATATTGTTCACTTACTAAGTCACTATATTCAAAAGAAAAGGTAAAAAAATGCATATAACTACAAAAGAGCTTTCTCAAATTAATCAAAACATATAGTAACAAAAAGAAAAAAAAAGTCAAAATGGCAATTAATTGACATATTTACTGCGTAAAAAGTATAGGAGATGGGAGAAGGGAGAGAAGGGGAAGAAGAAGAAAGGGATTTGTTGAAGAAGAGTGGTGTCACTGTTCACACCCTTAAAATTAAAAAATACATCTTTCTGAAAAATATTACAAGTATGCCCCTACTTGGGCACCCAAATACAAACATATGTGAAAGACAATAATACCCTTTCACATAAATATTCTCAACACTCCCTCTCAATCTGAACATAGATATCTATCATCCCCAACTTGCCTAAATTACTATCATATTTTGACTTGGGAACTCCCTTGGTAAGACAATTAGCAAGTTAGTCTTCTGACCTCACAAAGGGTAAGCATATTTCTCTCGTAGCTATCTTCTCTCTAATGAAATTTTTATCCACTTCAATGTGTTCTGTGGGATCATGCTGGACATGATTATGGGCAATGTTTAAAGCTGCTTGGTTATCACAAGTCTCATTGGGATTTCAGTGTGAACACCCATCTCAATTAATAAGGTTTTTAACCATAACAATTCAGATACCCCAAGGGCCATTGCATGGTATTCTGCCACTGCACTAGAATGGGCAACAATTGGTTGTTTTTTACTTCTCCATGATACCACATTGCCCCCTACCAAAGTACAATAACCAGATGTAGACCTCCTATCATCAACATACCCTACCCAGTTTGCTTCTATATAAGCTTTAATCTTCATATGCCCATGGTAGGAATATGACATTCCCTTACTAGGACATCCCTTCAAATAGGCAAGAATCCTATTGACAACTTGCATATGAGAGGTTCTAGGTTCATGCATATATTGATTCACCACACTAACTGCATAGGATATATCTGGCCTAGTCAAGCACAAGTAAAGAAGGCGACCAACCAATCTTTTATACATTCCTCTATCTGGAAAAGGATCTCTATCAACAACACAGCTTATGGTTGGGGTTAATTGGGGTCTCAACTGGCTTGCACCTTAGTTTTCTAACTTCTTGGAGCAAGTCAAGAACATATTTTCTCTGTGAAATAAAAACTCTTTTCTTTGATCTTGCAACTTAAATTCCCAGGAAGTATTCCTGCAAAATAAAAATTCGTTAATCTCAAATTCAGAAGCAAGAAAGGACTTTAATTGGGTAATTCCTAAAGGGTCATTCCCAGTGACAACAATGTCATCCACATACACTATTAGCATAATCACTCGGTTATCAACTTTCCTTATGAACAAAGTGTGATCAGCTTGAGGTTGAGAAAATCCAATTTTTAACACCACCTTTCTGAATCTGTCAAACCAAGCTCTAGGTGACTGTTTGAGCCCATACAAAGACTTCTTGAGACAGCATACTTTCCCTTACCTATTAGGAAGACTCACTCCTAGAGGTAGGTCCATGTAAACTTCCTCTTGGAGGTCCCCATTAAGGAATGCATTCTTCACATCCATCTGATACAAAGGCTAAGAATAGTGGGTAGCAAGGGACATTATGACTCGGGTAGAATTCATTTTTTCCATAGGAGCAAATTCCTCCTGGTAGTCAATGCCATAGGTCCGAGTATAACCTTTTGTCACCAAACGAGCCTTATATCTCTCAATTGAACCATCAACCTTGTGTTTAATAGTGTACACCCACTTGCATCCAATTGGAATCTTATCCTTGAGAAGGGGAACCATTTCCTAGGTTTGATTTTTTATGAAGGCTTCCATCTCCAAGTTCGTAGCCTCCTTCCATTGAGGTGACTGCATTGCTTTTGCAACACTGTGATGAATGGAAATAAAAGAAATAGCATAAAATATAGGCACAATAGGATGGCGAGAGAGCATCATAAGAAACATAATTAGTAATAGGGTAGTTGATGCATCTCTTTTTTCCCTTTCGAATAGCAATGGGGAGATCAAGGTTAGAGGTACTAATAGGCTCAAAATGAATAAGGGTTGTAGGTTCAAGATTACCTGAGTTTGCGTGATAAGATTATAGTGAACATTCAGCTTCAGGAGTCGCCTTTTTACTTTGCCTAATGAAAAATTGCTGCCAAGATTGAGGCCGACACACAGGAGGAGGAGGAGGTGAAGGGATATTACACGTAGGAGAAGAAGAAGATGGGCATGGGGTTACATGAATAGGAAAAGGAAGACAAGAGGGATTCCGATCTTCACTAACACTCCCCCTTAAGGATTGGGTGATTGAAAGAAAGAAGACTCAAGAAAGGTGACATCTTTAGATACATATCTTCTAGAATGAGGACCAAACCATCAGTATCCCTTCTTGATAGAGGAATAACAAAGAAAGACACACTTTATCGACTTAGGATCAAACTTATGTCTAGAAGGACTCATATCATGAACAAAGCAAACACAACTAAAGACCCTAAGAGGTAAATTGAAAGTTGGTACATCAGGAAAAAGAAGCTAATGAGGGGACTATAGACTAAAAGTTCTAGATAGGAGCCTGTTAATGAGATAAACAACTATTTCAATAGCCTCTCCCCAGGAACAAGTGGGAAGATGCATCTAGAACAATATCCCTCTAGCAACTTCTATCACACATCTATTCTTTCTCTTTGCAATTCCATTTTGTTGTGGAGTATAAATACATGAGCTCTGGTGAATTACTTCTCTTCACGAAAAACCTTCAAATGCTTTTCAAAATATTCTCTGACATTATCTAATCTATATTTTAATCCTCTTCTCAAATTGTGTTTCCACCATATTAAGGAAGCTTTGAACAATTATAGAACTTCATCCTAAGTCTTCATTGAATATAGCCAAGTGTACCGAGTAGTTGTCAATGAAGAGAATAAAATACTTGTATCCACCCATGCAAGTAGTATATGGACCCCAGACATCATTATGTACCAAATGAAAAGCAACTTTGCTTCTACTACTAGTAAAATATGTGGTTCCACATTGCTTTGACAAGTGACAAACTTCACATTGAGGACTCAAATTTGACACTAAATCAAACAAGTTAGGAAATAAGAGTATTATAGAGCCAAAAGACACGTGGCCAAGGCGAAAGTGCCATAATTTCAAAAGACTTAATTTCTCATTTTGACTGGACTCAACCTGGCATAGAAATCTCTGCTCAATAGCTTTGTCAAAAAAGATAGACCCCATCAGCTTCATGCCCACTTCCTCTCCATCCTCAGGTCCTCAAAATTACAATGAGTAGGAAAGAGGTCTGTTAGTGTAGGGGTATTTCTGTCTTTATACTTATGTTGAGGTTGCTGATCTGTAATATTATATTAGAACTAGTGTCCCTCACTTAAATAAGGGCACATGTGTCTTTTCCATTATATTAATAATATAAAACATGTCTGGCCAAATGGGAGAAGAATCTTTTCCCTAATTTGAACCAGACTTTTCTTCTCTCCTTTTCTCCTTTCTCTCTCTCTTTCTTTCTTCTTTCTTCTTCTCTCTTCTTGGCTGTTAGCAGACTAACAAAACTCAAAGGCAGGCCGAATTATAATATGGTATCAGAGCACAACTAAGCAACTCGGATCTGCCCAGATTTCTGTTTTCTGCGCACTCAATCTAGGGTTTTCTCTTGATTTCTCTGCCATCGATTGGAGATAAGGGAAAGGGCTGAAAAGGAGTGGTCGCCCTCTTCCCTTGGAGGTTTCTATGCCTCCAGTTGTGCAGTTCGTGGTCGGTTGCTGTGGTCTCTAAGAAGCTCTCCCCTAATCAATGAAGAGAAGAGGGCTGATTCGTGTGGTGCAGTGGGTGTCTTGTGTGGACTGATTTTCTTCTTGTGTGGTTTGTTTTTCGGGTGATGAGGTAAGAGATTTCTATGCATATTTTTTTTGTTATGCATCAAATAGAAGAATTTTTTAGATCGTATGATGGGATTCCAGACTGTGTCTAGGGTTTATGCTGTTTTTTTTTGTGTGATTCGAAGGGGGAGTGGTTCTCATATAGTGGTGAGATTTCAGGTAGTCGTTCGGTAGGGTTTGTGGTGTAAAGAGTGCAACCTTCAGCACTAACAAGTGCTGAAATCAGTGTGATTAGTGTGATCAAGTAGTGTGCAGTGTGCCGAATTCAGTAATAACAGAATTCAGCAATGGGAGATAACAGTGATAGCAAATCTAATGTGATGATACCTGTTGACTACCTGAATGTTCAAATGACCTCCATTAAACTGAATGGAGAGAATTATGTACCTTGGGCTAAATCTGTAGAAATTTTTCTGAAGGCAAAGAAGAAGGTGAAACACATAAGGGAGGAGAAACCCTCCACTGGTTCTCATGAGTATGAAGACTGGGAACAAGAGGATGCACAAATTATCACGTGGTTATGGAATAGTATGGAACCCAAGATTAGTGTAAATTTCATGTTTCTTGACACTGCCCAAGATGTGTGGGACCATGCTAAGAAGTTGTATTCTGGTCAAGACAATACAACCAGAGTAAATCAGCTGTATCAGGAATACTTTAATCTGCAATAGGGCAATCAGAGTCTTGAGGGGTACTATGCTAGTATGAGAAACATTCGTAATGAGTTGAATGTTTATCACCCCCTCACTTCTGATGTCAAAATTCAGCAACAACCGAGAGAACAACTTGATGTGACTCGATTTTTGGTGGGGCTGAAATCTGAGTATGAACCAGTGCGGGCTCAGATACTAGGAGGGTCAGCTTTCCCTTCCATAGAAGAGGTGTTTGCTCGACTTCGGAGGACTTCCATTGGATCTACTGAGAACTCTAATGTCTCAGATAGATCAGCCTTTGCAGTGTCAAGGGGCCGTGATGTTAGAGGTGGAGCTCGAGGAGATCAATCTGGCCGTGGTGGTAGCAGTGGTCCGGTATATGGCCAGACTGGTGGTGGTGGACCTACATATAACCGTGGTGGTGGTCGTACCGGAGGTAGAGATTCAGGGGGAGCCCGTGGTAGAGGACGTGGCTCGGGTCCGAGGAGATGTACTCATTGTGGTATGGATGGACATACCATTAATTATTTCTATGACTTGCATGGTCCACCCTCAACCTAGGCCAATCATGCCATGACTAGTGACACCAGTTTCAGATAGGAGAATCGTTCAGCTGATCAGATGCCTCCTACATCCATAGATGGTCCCGGGAAGGAGATGGTGAGTGTTCCCCGTGATGAGTATGAGAGGTTTATCTAATCCACATCTCAACAGAACACGACTACTTTCGCACACTCAGGTATGGCTTGTTTGGCATCCACACCCAGTCCCTGGATTATTGACTCTGGAGCCTCCAATTACATGACTGGAACTCCATGTGTCTTTTTCCCTCTCTCATTGCTCAACATTACAATCTGTTACCCTTGCTAATGGTTCCACATCCTCCATTTGTAGTGTTGGTAATGTTGACCTGGACCTTGTATCCCTATCCTCAATTTTGTATGTCCCTAAATTTTCGTTTAACCTTATGTCTGTTAGTAAGCTGACCAAGTCACTTAATTGCTCTATTAATTTTTACTCTTATATGTGTGTTTTTCAGGATCTCAATACGGGGATGAAGATTGGTGGAGGGCATGAAGTTGGTGGATTGTATTATCTTGACGGTGGTGGAAGAACATCAACAACTCTCCAGTCATCTCTCTCCCCTCTCCAGTGGCACTGTCGATTTGGTCATCCTTCGCTGAAAGTTTTGAAATCTTTGGTTCCTTCGTTGAGTCAACTTTCTGTGTTAGATTGTGAGTCGTGTCAGTTGGGGAAACACCATCGTGTTCCCTTTAGTTCTAGGGTTGATAACCGTGTGTCGAGTCATTTTTCTTTGGTTCATTCAGATGTTTGGGGTCCTTATAAAGTGATGTCATACAATGGATATAGATATTTTGTCATTTTTGTTGATGATTTTTCAAGGATGACATGGCTCTATTTAAAGAAAGAAAGAAGTGAATTTTTTACCATCTTCCAGAAATTTTATTCTGAGATTCACAATCAATTTGGTATTCACATTAAATTTTTTCGTTTTGATAATGGCCATGAATATTTATCTTCATCATTTCAAGAATACTTGGATCAACATGGCATTATACATCAGACCTCATGTACCTACACCCCACAACAAAATGGGGTGGCTGAGAGAAAGAATCGTCATCTTTTGGAAACAGCACGATCCCTTATGCATCACATGAATGTTCCCAAACCCTTTTGGAGTGATGCGGTGCTTACTTCTTGCTTCTTGATTAATCGGATGCCCACATCTATCCTTGATGGTCATTCCCCATTTACTACCTTGTTTCCCACCTTGTCTCCGTTTCCTCTTTCTCCTCGGGTTTTTGGGTGTGTTTGCTTCGTCCATAATCTGGGCCCCGGGAAGGACAAGTTAGATGCACGATCCATTAAGTGCATCTTCCTTGGATATTCTCGGATCCAGAAAGGGTATAAGTGTTACCATCCTAGTTCTCGACGTTCCTTTGTGTGTGTTGATGTTACATTCTTTGAGTCTACTCCGTTTTTCTTGGGGTCCGGTGATGCTTCTTCCTCTTCATCACCTCTCCCTCTTCCACTTCCAGTTGTCGATTCTGTTCCCCTTGTCGCAGCCGTGACCAAGTCCTTGCCTCCAGTGCCACCACCTATTGAACGCCCACCCATCCGTCAAGTGTATACACATTGCCCACATGTACCAGCTGCTACTCCTCCGACTCCATCACCGTCGACAAATCCGGCAGTTGTCTCCACACCAGCTCCAAACCCAGTATCTGATCTTCATCTTCCCATTGCCTTGCAGAAAGGTAAACGCACTTGCACCCTTAATCCTATTTCTAATCATGTTTCACTCACTCACCTTTCTGCTTCCCATCGCCAGTTTATCTCTTTGTTATCCTCAGTTGTTGTCCCTAAGGATGTCCAGAAAGCCCTTGCCTCTCCAGGGTGGTGCCGTGCAATGGAAGAACTCTCAACTCTACTTCATAATCATACTTGGGACCTCACCGCTCTTCCTCCTGGGAAACAAGCTGTCGGTTGTAAGTGGGTTTATACTGTTAAGTATTTGCCTGATGGTAGCGTTGAGCGCCTGTAAGCTCGATTGGTTGCAAAAGGGTACTCACAAACCTATGGTATTGACTACACAGAGATCTTCTCCCCAGTTGCTAAGATAAGGTTGGTTCGTGTTGTGATCTCTCTTGCAGCTGCTATGTATGATTGGCCCCTCTATCAGCTTGATATCAAGAATGCTTTTTTGCATGGTGATTTGGTCGAGGAGGTCTACATGGAGCAACCACCAGGGTTTGTTGCTCAGGGGGAGGATGGTAAGGTATGCAAACTAAAGAAGACTATATATGGGCTTAAACAGTCTCCTCGAGCATGGTTTGGTAGGTTTAGTGAGGTGGTAAAGAAGTTTGGTATGAAACAGTGCCAAGTTGATCATTCCGTCTTCAGTCATGACTCCCAGGCAAGAAAAATCCTATTGGTGGTGTATGTAGATGATATTGTTATTACCGGGAATGATAAAATGGGCATTGACAGGTTGAAGAATTTTCTGCAGGAACATTTTCAAACAAAGGACCTTGGTAAATTGAAATATTTCTTGGGGATAGAAGTAGAAAGATCTAAGCATGGTATTAATTTGTGTCAGAGGAAATATGTGCTTGATTTGCTGGAAGAAACAGGTTTGTTAGGTGCTAAACCAACTGAAACACCTATGGAAACAAATACTAGGCTGAGCAGTGATATGGGTGAAGTGTTTGAAGACCCTGGCAGATACCGACGACTTGTAGGTAAACTGAACTACCTAACCATTACTCGGCCAGATATTTCATTTGCAATTAGTGTGGTAAGTCAGTTCATGCAGAAACCTCTGGTTCCTCATTGGGATGCGGTTCTAAGAATTGTGAGGTATTTAAAAGGGGTCCTTGGTCGTGGTTTGATATACAAAAGTGGTGGAAAACTTGAAATAGAAGGGTATACTGATGCTGACTGGGCCGGTTCTATGTCTGATAGGAGGCCTACCACAGGCTATTGCACTTTTCTTGGGGGTAATCTGGTGACATGGAAAAGTAAGAAGCAGACAGTCGTGGCGAGAAGTAGTGCAAAGGCAGAATATAGAGCTATGGCACATACTGCTTGTGAATTAGTGTGGCTAAGGAACCTTCTACAGGAGATAGGATACAACATTAACACTCCAATGAAGCTCTATTGTGACAATCAGGCTGCAGTTCATATTTCTTCTAATTCGGTGTTTCATGAAAGAACCAAGCACATAGAGGTTGACTGTCACTTTGTGAGAGAGAAGGTGCTGAATGGAGTGATAGACACTGCATATGTTAACACAGGGAACCAGTGGACAGACATTTACAAAAGGGTTGAGTCGGGGAAGAGTGGACTACATATGTAACAAGCTGGGATTATATGATATATACTCACTAGCTTGAGGGGGAGTGTTAGTGTAGGGGTATTTCTGTCTTTATACTAATGTTGAGGTTGTTGATCTGTAATATTATATTAGAACTAGTGTCCCTCACTTAAATAAGGGCACATGTGTCTTTTCCATTATATTAATAATATAAAACATGTCTGGCCGAATGGGAGAAGAATCTTTTCCCCAATTCGAACCAGACTTTTCTTCTCTCCTTTTCTCCTCCTTTCTCTCTCTCTTTCTTTCTTCTTTCTTCTTCTCTCTTCTTGGCTGTTAGCAGATTAACAGAACTCAAAGGCAGGCCGAATTATAATAAGGTCATAGAACAATTATGGGATTTTGTAAGAGAACTAACAAAAAGTAAGTTTTTATGTAGTTGAGGTAAATTGGAGTCTAAGATCCATCAGCAACTGTAATCTTACCCTTCCTTGGAGCAAACTTGTATGAAGTGAAAACTTGAAGGTACCAATCATATGAGCACTAGCCTCAAAGTCAACAATCCAAGAGCTATCCAGGGATGGAGAACAAGCAAGTGTAGTACCTGTTTTAGCAAAGGCAGTGGAGGCATTACTAGACCCAATAGAAGTGGATGTCCCACTCTTTTCCAAATGCATCAAGAAACTCCAAAATTTATCCATTACATCAAAGGAGTCATGAGGAGAGGGTGGACTTCCAGAGGGATGAACATCACCACCAACAGTGGCCAACTGGGCATTACCCTTTTTCCAAGATTTATACATTTCAAGCTTCAAGTGTGGATTCAATTTCCAACATTTGTCCTTTGTATGTTTGGGTCTTTTACAATACTCAAAAATTACTTCAGCCCTTTCTTTGGCTATGTACTTGTACTTTGCTTAGGTTTAGAACCCAAAAATGCTGAATGGGCAGTTACAAGAGGTTGCATCATAGAAGCCCTCCTACTCTCCTATCCTTGCACTAGCACTAAGAATATGCTGCCTAGTAAACTCAAATTCAGGATTCAACCCGGCCAAGAAATCAAAGACTTTGTTCTTCTCAATATACTTCTTGTACTGCTCACCATCTTCAGGATCCTTCCATTCCAAGGCCTTCAAGTGATCCACTTCTTCCCAAAGTGGTTGTAGAGAAGAGAAATACATGGTCATTGTCCTCTCCCCCTAACACATACTACAAGCCTCTCTCCAAAGCTGATATACTCTAGTTGTATTTCTTATTTGGGAATAGGCAATAGTAACTTTGTCCCAAATATCCTTGGCAGTAGAGAGAAACATGTAGTTATGAGCTATATGAGGTTGCATAGAACAAACCAGCCAAGACATTACCAATGAATTTTCTTGCTCCCACTTGGGGAAACTTTGGGTCTTCAGGTTTCAGCTTCACTTCCTTGCCTATAAGAATCCCATCTTACCTCTCCCTCCTTCCTTGTAATAAACATCTTACATCTCCCTCCAATGGTAAGCTTTGTAAATTGAGACCATTCCAAAAAATTGGTTCTGTCAAACTTTATGGTGGGTGGTTATCATGCCACTAGCAGTGTTGAGATTTCTAGGAAACATTACAAAAACAATCTGACTGACTTAGACAACTCCATCTCTCACAATCTTATTTCTTGACAGCCCAACAACACTCCAACAATCAACTGGCACACACGACCCAAATATACAGGTCTAATCTTGGCTGAGACCCAAAAAGGAGGCCAAAAACAGGCTGTCGACAAAATAGGAAGAGAAAAAAATTTTCCCAAAAATTATCTAGGGCTCAGAAAAATGTGAAACAACTTCCTAACATTCCAGACCTTTGAAATGACCCAAGAGCATTAGGTTCCATGCAAATAAAATATTTTAAATGTGCAAAAAAACTCCAAACATCATATCTGCATTTTCTGCAAATTTTGGTCCAAAAAACAAAGAAAAAATCATAAAGGCTTCAAATGGATGTAAAAATCATACAAAAAAAAAAAAAACTAAAATCAGGGCGCATCCAACAGTATAAGTTTCAAGAGTTGCTGCCGCCTATACGAATTGTTGATGTCATTTGGCGGCGGTTTGACGTTAGCAGGCCTTCTTGGGTACGGCACTCAGCAGAAAGAGCATTCCCAAGATCCTTGAGGAGCTCTGTTCAAGGCACTTTCAACAGGTGAACACAGGTCCTGTTTCCCCTTCAAGAAAATCTGGTGCAAACACATCCCCCTTCTAGAGTGTGTTTCTTTATATGGGAGACATGTCTACAGAGAATAAATACATGTGACCTCCTTCAGAAGAAAAGTCTGGGAAGACTTTACATTTCTCCTCATGCTTGCTGTTTGTGCCTGCAAGATGGAGAAACAGCTGACCACCTTCTTATTCATTGTAAATTCACTCGAAATGTCCGACTGCATTTCTTAAATCTGATAGGGTACCATTGGGTCAACCCAGAACATATTCAAGACTTAGTTCATCAGTGGCAAGGCTGTGGCCTAAGCAAAAGAGGCAAAGCATACTGGCAAATGGTGTTACATGCAGTTATGTGGGGTGTCTGGGAAGATAAAAACAATCTAGAAGAGTTACTTTCAGACATCACCTATCACTGTAACTTTTGGGCTGCTAATTCGGAGCTATTCCAAGATCTCTCAATCAATGACTTTAACAGAAACTTGCAAACTTTTCTCTTCCTCCCTCATTCCACTCAAATTCCCTTAAGACATCCAGTTTCACTCAGTGAAGGTGGAATGTTGTTACATTTTGATGGGAGTCCTGCAGGCAATCCAGGGTTTGTTGGAATAGGGGGATTCTTAAGGAATGAAAGAGGTAACTGTAGAGAAGATGGGCTGAATGGCCCATAGGCTGTTTATTCTTTCTTGTTATTTATGTTTTTCTGTAATGGGCCTTATTCTGGGCCCATCCTGTCTATATTAAGTTCTTTGTAAATTCTTGCCCAACTAAGGGCTTCCTTGTAATTATTCAAACCTATCTTAATAAAATAGTGTTAGGGTGCTGAGAGAGAGTAGGTTTGAAACTCTCATTCTCAAACCCTCATTGCCGAACTCTCAAGCTCTCATCTCTTCAGTTTTCTTCATGGTATCAGAGCAGGCCTGAACTTCAATATTCTAGGGCTGGAAGCTTAGGCTCGTGTTGCTTGATTCTTGGAGGTCATTGGAAGTGCCCAAGACTAGAATCTCTTGGAGAAGTGGTTCGGTGACCAGGAAGAATCAGAGAAAAAAAGGAAGGGGAACAGCTCGGTTCTGGTTTGAAGCTCGAAACTGTAAGTTGTGCTCAGATTTCTGGGTTATTTTCTGATGTGTTTGGACTGTTGAAGTGTCCGGAAATTTCTGGTTGTTCTGTACTACTTTCGGCTGTGTTTGGACTGTTGAAGTGTCCGAAAATTTCTGGTTGTTCTGTACTACCTTCGGCTGCCATTGAATCTGGTTTAACCCAGAAATTTCTGGGCTGTTTTCACTCCTTCTTGGACTGTCAAAACTGCCGAAACATCTTTGTAACAAGGCTGTGGATTGTTACTTATTTTTGGCTGTTTTTGGGGGGCTGTACAAACTGTTCTTGAGGCCTTTTTTCTTTTTTTTTTTTGACAGTGGGGTTGTCTCTATTGCCTACACTGTGTTTGTAAAAAGGCATTTTCAGCAATACCAATTGGTATTTACTCTTCTTGGTTATTTCTTTGGTGGTTACCTTGAAGTCCAGATTTGAAAAGGTACTTTGGCTGACTGCTCAGTGCCTAGAAGTTTCTGATTACTTCTTGAAGGCTGAACTCAGTGTATTGCCTTCTTGTGGTCGGCTGAACTCAGTTCTTGCTCGTCCTCATTCAGTATACTTGTAGAAGTCATCTGAAATCATATTTGAAGTGTTTACATGATGTACTCCTCAAAGTTTGAAAACAAAAGTGGTGCCGAATATGGACTGGTTCAGGGGACTCCAAGTGATTCCTTATTGACTGTGACCACAGTTAAACTAGATGGAACTAATTATCTGGCATTGTCACAATCAATAAAGATTTATGTATGTAGTAGAGGAAAGTGGGGGTTCATTTCCGGGAGTAAGAAGGCTCCCCCAGCAGATGATCCATCCTACGAGAAGTGGATGCAAGAAAATTACACTGTCATTGGGTGGCTTGTGAACTCAATGCAGCCACAAATTAGCCAACACTACCTATGGATGAATTCAGCAAAGGAAATTTGGGACAGTGTTGCAGAAACCTATTCCCAAAAACTCAATGTGGCCCGAGCATATAAATTGAGAAGTGATGTAAAGAATTTAAGGCAAGGGGAGAAGCCTCTTGCTGTATATTTCTCAACCCTGAAGTCTCTATGGCAAGAGATTGACCTAATAGAGGCTGTAACTTGGGACACCACCAATGATGCAGAGACCTACAGAAAATTGGTTGAAAGGAACAGGGTATTTGAGTTCTTAACTGGACTAAACCCAGAATATGATATCACAAAACAGAATATTCTTTCCAAGGAGTGTGTCTCATTGTCACAAGCTTATGCATTGGTGAGTAGTGAAGAGAGCAGAAGGGCTGTCCAGGTTCAAGGGGCTGATATTAGTGATCACTTTGCCAATATGGGGGTTAAACCTAAAGGGAATGCTGGAACTTCTGGTGGCACAGGAAAGAAAGAAGTTATATGTACTGCAAGAAGCCGAAGCATACCAAAGACAAGTGCTGGAAACTACATCCTAATCTTGTTCCCATTCGGTTTCAGAAAAAACATGATAGTAAAAGATCAGGAAGTTCAAGTGTAGCTGCCGGGCCAAATAGTGAAGAGATGTCTGCTTCTACACAGTTGGCAGCCATGAGAGCAGAATATGAAAAGTTTGGGAAGATGATCAGTCAGCTGGGTGATGTGACTTCTCCTTCCAACCCTTTAGGAAATTCTGCTTCTTCTGCATTTGCTCATTCAGGTATAAGGGCTTCTGCTAATCATGCTACCACTTCAGGTAATCTCAAGATCCCTTGGATTATTGACTCAGGTGCTTCTAACCATATGACCAATCTTTCTACCTTGTTTGTTTCATATGACTTGCTTCCTGAACGTGATAAAATCACTTTAGCTGATGGTTCACTTGCCCCTATCTCTGGTAAGGGAACCATCAAGGCTACGGATTCCTTGTTCCTACCTTCTGCCCTTCATGTACCTAAACTAAATACAAATTTGTTGCCTGTAAGTAGTTTAACCAAGTCATTAAACTGTTGTGTAACCTTTTTTCCTTCCTACTGTGTTTTTCAGGATCTGGAGTCTCAGAAGGTGATTGGGAGTGGCCATGAGGCGAATGGAATATACCTGCTTGATACTCCGGGACAATGCACTGATCATCTTGGGAATGTTGCTCTCGGATCTGTTTCTTTAGAGTCTGTTAGTCGTATTATGTTGTGTCATCGTCGTTTTGGTCATCTGTCTTTTTCTGCCTTGAGTCATCTATTCCCTGAACTGTTTAAGGGAATTAGTTTGTCCAGTCTTCATTGTGAGTCTTGTGAATTGTCAAAGCATTGTAGAAACAATTATCCTTTGAGCAATAAAAGATCTTCTTTTCCTTTTAATATTGTGCACTCTGATGTGTGGGGGCCTTACCACTTACCCTCCATGGGTGGCTACAAATATTTTATCCTGTTTATTGATGACTTTTCTCGGTTCACTTGGATATTCCTGATGAAATCCCGTGCTGAAGTTCCAAGACTTGTAAGACAATTCCATGAATTTGTTCTATCCCAATTTGATACCAGGATTAAAATTTTCAGATCTGACAATGCAAAAGAATACTTTGAGAAGAACCTATCCTGCTATCTCTCTGACATGGGGGTTATTCATCAAAGCTCATGTGCTAGGACCCCAGAATAGAATGGGGTTGCTGAGAGGAAAAATAGGTATATTGTTGAAGTTGCAAGAAGTATCTTATTTGCCTCACATGTCCCTACAAGGTTTTGGGGTGATGCTGTTCTTATTGCTACCTACCTTATAAACCGTATGCCATCCAGGGTTTTGGGGTTTAAGTCTCCCTTCAATCTCCTTCATCCGAACAAGGACCTTTTTCCTGTTCCTATTCGTGTCTTTGGTTGCACCTGTTATGTACATGTTCCAAGTGTCCAAAGGCATAAATTTGAACCCAAAGCTAAAAAGTGTATCTTCCTTGGTTATTCCCCCACACAGAAGGGTTATTGTTGTTTTGATCCAAAGACTGGCACTCGGTATGTCTCAATGGATGTCACCTTTGATGAGCTTTCCCCCTTTTATGGTTCCTCTCCAGAAGGACATTGTCCACAGGGGGAGGATTTGTCACAGGTGTTTGCTCTTCCTCTTCCTGTCCCTATTGAGTCTCTTGATGTGTCTGCTTCTCCTTCAAATGTATCAAGGGTGGACCAGTCATTCCATTCTACCTGTCCCAGTGTTCTTCCCTCTTTACCTCCTCGTCCTATCCTCAATCCCAAGGTGTCAAAGGCAAAGATCCAGAAATGTGCAGGTTGTTTCTCCTACAATACTTGAGCCTCATACACTTCCAGTCACAGAAGAGACAACAGGTACTGTTTCAGCACCTTTGGAGTCATCCTTCCCTGACCTTGATATTCCCATTGCTGTTAGGAAAGGAAAACGGAAGTGCACTGCACACTGCATTTCCAAGCACCTTTCTTACAGTTTGCTTTCACCTTCATACTTTGCCTCTCTCTCTTCTGTTGCTTCTAACCCTATTCCCAGGTCTGTGTCAGAAGCTCTTAAGATTCCAGAATGGAGGGATGCTATGAGATCTGAAATCGATGCCCTACACAAGAATGACACATGGGAAGTGGTGGATTTGCCTGAAGGGAAGGATCCAGTCGGTTGCAAGTGGGTCTTTAGTATCAAATACCGAGCTGATGGCACCATTGAAAGGTACAAGGCCAGGCTGGTTGCAAAAGGCTATACACAGACATATGAGATTGATTATTTGGAGACCTTTGCACTTGTTGCCAAGATGACATCTGTGAGGGTTCTTCTATCTTTAGCTGCTCACTTTGACTGGCCCCTTTATCAATTGGATGTGAAGAATGCATTTCTGAATGGTGAATTACATGAGGAGGTTTATATGTCTCTTCCTCCAGGGATGTATGGAACTGATATGAAAGGGAAGGTATGCAGGCTGAAGAAATCTCTTTATGGACTAAAACAGTCCCCTAGAGCATGGTTTGAGAGATTTAGAACAACACTTGTTAACTTTGGTTATGTGCAGACACAGTCCGATCATACTCTTTTTGTGAAGAGGAGTGGACTTCTGGCAGTATACCTCATTGTGTATGTAGATGATATTGTAGTGACTGGTAATGATGTTTCAGGAATTCATGATCTAAAATCTTTTCTCCATACAGAGTTTGAGATTAAAGATTTGGGGCAATTGAGATACTTTCTTGGCATAGAAGTGGCTCGATCCAAGGATGGGATTCTTATCTCCCAAAGGAAGTATGTTCTTGACTTGCTCTCTGAAACTAGAAATATGGGTGCTAGACCAGTTGCTACTCCTATTGATGAGTCATAAACTCTCAACCTCAGAAGGGACATTGTTAGAAGACAAAGGAATCTTTCAGAGACTTCTTGGGAAACTTTTGTACCTATGCATGACTCGGCCAGATATTGCATATGCAGTCAGTTGCATTAGCCAATTCATGCATGCTCCCCGAGACACTCATATGGCAGCAGCAGAGAGAATCTTATGTTATTTGAAGGGCTCCCCAGGAAAGGGTATTTTGTTTGCCAAGCATGGTCATATGAAACTTGAAGCCTACACCGATGCTGACTGGGCCGGAAACATTGATGACAGAAGATCTACTTCTGGGTATTGTAGCTTGGTGGCTGGTAATGTTGTTTCTTGGAGAAGCAAGAAACAATCGGTCGTAAGAAACAATCGGTTGTTGCTCGGTCTTCTGCTGAAGCTGAATACAGGGCCATGGCACATGGAGTTTCTGAATTATTATGGCTAAAATCATTGATGGAAGAACTTGGGGTTGAATATGAGAAGCCAATGATGTTGTACTGTGATAATCACGCTGCCATCAACATTGCTCACAACCCAGTGCAACATGATAGAACTAAGCATATTGAAGTTGATCGACACTTCATTAGGGAAAAGGTCTCTTCGGGTGAAGTGTGTCTTCCTTTCATCACATCTGAAGGACAGTTGGCAGATTTTCTCACCAAAGGCATTCCCAAGGCAAAACTTCAGCATGTTACCAGCAAGCTTGGCATGATTGACATCTATGCTCAGCTTGAGGGGGAGTGTAGAGAAGATGGGCCGAATGGCCCATAGGCTGTTTATTCTTTCTTGTTATTTATGTTTTTCTATAATGGGCCTTATTCTGGGCCCATCCTGTCTATATTAAGTTCTTTGTAAATTCTTGCCCAACTAAGGGCCTCCTTGTAATTATTCAAACCTATCTTAATAAAAATAGTGTTAGGGTATTGAGAGAGAGTAGGTTCGGAACTCTCATTCTCAAACCCTCATTGCCGAACTCTCAAGCTCTCCTCTCTTCAGTTTTCTTCAGTAACATTTGTTGGGTTTATAGTGGACCAATCGGTTTCACTGACTCAACTAAGGCTGAAGTGTTGGCTGCTCTCATTGGAATCAAAATAGCTAAAAGTTTGGGTATTTAGAATCTTTCCATCGTAGGGGACTCAGCAAATGCCATCAAATGGTTAAGGGACAATGAAGGGGGTCCTTGGAGGTTAAGCCATTATTTGGCAGAAGCAAAGGATTCCCTAGATAGTTTAAATGCAAACCTGTTTTGGATTCCAAGGGAACTCAATCCTATTGCAGATGGCTTAGCTAAATTGAGTGCTTGCTTAGAAAATCTGTATAGTACATCCTCTCATGTACTACTTTTTATTTTAATGAAATCTGGTTAAACGTTTCTCAAAAAAGAAGATCCTTGAGGTGCTCTGATACCAAATAGAAAGTATAGGATATGGGATAAGAGAGAGAAGAGGAAGAAGAAAGAGATTTGTTGAAGAAGAGTGGTGTGTCATTGTTCACACCCTCAAAACTAAAAAATTATATCTTTCTGAAAAATATTACAAGTATGCCCCTACTTGGACGCCCAAATATAAAAAGACAATAATACCCTTTCACATAAATATTCTCAACATAATGAAGAGAAGATAGTTCAAAGACTAAAAGGGAGAAAAAGAGAAAGATACCAGTAAAGTCTCAATTTTCTCATATTTGATTCATATAGTTCTTTGCTATGGTTTTTTGAGCCATAAATGTGTAATTATACTTATTCTAATGATTCCTTGAAGGTTTAATAATTAAGCCCATGTTTCCAGAAGTCTTTCCTGATTTTTTAGATTTTCCAAAGATCTTAGCGAAAAATCTCCGAAATTTCTTCATCTTTACATGGTAAAATGTCCATCAATATTGAAATTGTGAACCATGCTTTTGACAAGTCGATTGGTCTTAGATGGGACTTGTATGGTCATGCCAATCCAGGATAGGGTATGGGTGTGAAGTGTTGAGTTGGGCCTAATTGTTTTTTATTCTTATTTTAAGCTATTTAGTTAGGAAGTTGTTGGGCTTTAGGCCCATTAGTTTATGTTTTTAAGTTGTGACTGTTCAGCCACATTAGTAGCCACCCTACTAAGGGCATCCTTGTAATATCTCATCCTTTAAGTTAAGTATAAATATAATGAGGGGTTGGCGGCTAGGGTTAATTTAAGAATCCTGGTTGACTTCCTACTCTTTTCTCCCTCTCTTTTCCTCTCTACTACTGAAATCTTTATCTTCCTCCCCTTTCCTTTCACAAGAAATTCAACTAAATCTACAATCAGTGATTTCTACTTGAAGTATATTACAATCTGATGATACCAAAACATCCCCCTATGTGAGGGGTCCTCAACAAATCAATCCTTTGTACATTTTAATACTTAGATCTCATTTTGTGCTGATAATCCTGTCAATACACATCTGACAAAAATATGTTTTAATAGATACTGAAATATTAGATAAAGAGGAAAAACAAGTAACTCTTTATTCCACAAACCTTGGCAGCCTCAGCTACAATTTCAGGAAGTTCCATTGCAGTTACATCATTTAGTGCAGGAAGGGAGTTTGCAATCAGAACAACCTGATCAAATTTGTACACGTGTCTGTTACTTAAGCAATTTTCCTGATAATAATACAAGAAAAAATAAATTGCAGAAGAAATGAAACCTACAAGGCATGGTGGACTTTATAACCTTTGAGCACCAAACCATCAGAAAGTGCAAATCCTCGAAAAAAATGATACAATTCCCAAGGTTTGGTGAAATTTCAGATTGGATGGATTGAAATGACATTATAATGATTGTTTCTGGACGTGGCAATGGTGAGATTGGAAGAAAACAATTAGTCTATAGGACACGTTTTATATAAAGATGGATGAGTCTATATACTAACAGCTCTTTAGTATATAGCCTATTTCATGTTTAATAACTGTATGTCTCAGGCAAGTGGGGCAGGACATGTACCAAACAATGAGTTCTAAAAGTTAGTCCCAACACAAAGATTCTAAACAAGGTTGTAGAAGACAATACCAAAAGTGAAGATTCTAGACCTTGTTTAGTAACCATCAAAAAAATTTACCTCTGTACCACGGCGAAGCAGTTCCCGTGCCAGTGGAAGCATCCCAAGAACAATGTCAGCACCTGAATTGTCCACAAACAGCAATGCTCTTCTATGTGGCCTAGGGTTCTTCTCTCCAGAACCCAGCATTCTCTCCTTAAAGATGTCATAATCATCCACCTGAAAGCAAGAAAAGCTAATTATCAGGTACAGAAAATCTCTTGGAAAAATGGACTCCTAATGCTACAGTTATACATTTTGCTTCACTTGCCTGCCAAGGCCGTTGCATCTTTTTGCGACTCATTCGATATATTTCAATGATGGTCCCTTTGTGATAAAGATCCACACAGGCACGAGAACCCCAATCAAAGATATTTGCTGCAAGTACACCTTCAATTAGGGCTAGCAGTCTTGTCTCCTATAAATTAGAAAAGATATTAATAATTAGCATAATGTGGGAAACATTAAGAATAGTTATAACAGAAACAATTACCTAATTAAGCTATGTACTCAACCACTACTATAGTCACTTTTGTTCATCAAGTAACACAGGTTGCAAAAATAAAATACAGAAAACAAATGAAAATAACAAAAATGTATTTAAGTTACACAAAATAAGTTTTTCGTAGAAAGGTATGTATGAATAAGGACTTCCTGGAAAACATAGTCCTCCCTCCAATACTTTCTCCTGGCATTTGTTACATTGTCTTGCAAACTTGCATTGGAATCTTCAGAGAAATAACCTTCTTAATCAAGGTCAATCCTTTATCATAGGACATTCTACATGTAATTTTATAAGCTAAATCATCTGGAAATCACTATATGATGAAGCAGGAGAATAGTTCTTCTGCATCGAGCATCGGGAGATTGTAGTCAATAATATAATTTCCACCGACAATGAAAATTTTGTCATTATTATGATACTGGCTGAAAATTTACAGTAATATTTTTTCTTTTTGAGAAAAGGTAAAGTAGATAGTTTGTTGAACAAAAGAAGCAAATGATACAACAATTACAGTAATAATTCCATTATCTTACATCTGGAATCCAAGCCATTGTCTTTCGAAACATGATGTTAATCATCAATTCCAAATTTCCCCGATCCTCCAAATCTAAAACTTGGATTTCTACCTTTAGTCAACACAAAGCACTAAAGCTTTCATATAGTTGGCAAAACATTATTAGTATTGTTATAATTTAATTATTTGCCTATTCTTTTTTTAAAAAGGTAAAAGTATAAGTATTCATTAATCAAAAAAGATCCTTGTACACCAAGGGCCTGTACACAGGATATACACTCAGCACCCCTACAAAAGAATAAACAGCCACAACAGACTTATATTTCAGGATTTACATAAAGAAGACTTCTGTTAAAAAAAAGTTTCATAAGAATTTCTGTAAATTATAAAAATCCCTATTATTTACCTAATCTTATATCGAAGGGATGGAGTTGGGGATGGGGATAATGTGGGATTGGAACCATTTTCCAGTTCTGGTAGATAATATGACATAAACACTAAAACAAAAACCTAAGCCCCCACACTAAATGGAAAATTCTCACACAGCCTACACAAGATCATTATTACACATACCTCATTCATACTGTCAAGCTCCATGAGAAGATCAGGTAAAACAGCAAGAGACGCTTCATTTTCCCTAGCATATCCAAATGTAAAAAGTAAATAAATATATTTGGATATCAGAATATATTGCCAAGTCTGTCTGATGTTTCAATAGCAAACATTAAGCCAATACTATGAAAAACAGATGATAGATCATTTAGAATAATGTTAAAAGAGTAGTGAATTTATACTGGAACTATGTTTCAAACACTTGTAGAAATATAAGAGGATATTTGAGTATAAATTACCATATGCTAGAAAGCATGCATTATATTTCCTCATATTGATAATATACAAACCTTACTGAAAAAGAGAAGGGAAAGAGAATGGAAGACAATATAGAAACTTAGGCAAGATAACTAAGTAGAAACAAATTAAAATGGAACCCTTCGGAAGAGAAACCTTATTGATTTTTGTCTCCACATTTGTGTTTTCTTTGTAATGCAAGGGGAGAAACTACCTACTAGTCTCCTGTCCACTGTGTCTGGTATTTGTATATAATTCTCCTTGTTAGAGTGAGCCGAATAGGGGTAGTTTAGTAATCTCATGTCAGTTAAGTACTTTGCTTATGTGGCTGTTTTATTAGATTACTCTGCCCCACACTTAAGTGAGGGCAGTTTAGTCTTTGTAAGTGTAATTAGAACCTAATAAACATTAGGGGGTCGACTGAATGGGAGACTAATCAGTTTCGACTAAACCCTCATGTTCTCTCTTTCTCTAGTTTTCTTCCTCATCTTCTTCTTCCTTCTTCACTGGTTCGGGTTACTGTAGCTGCTCCAAAACATGGTATCAGAGCGAGGTTTCTGACCTGCTTCTGCTTGTAAAGCATCTTAGCTGTGTTCGTGACACCTTCTTCTTCGTTTCTGGTTAGTTAATGGAGAGAGCTGGTTCGCCCTAGGTCTGAGACATCACAGCTCGTTGCTCTCTGCTACGCACAGTTTTCTTCATCAAGGGAGGTGATTTCAGCAGTGAATGGTTGGCTGATACTCTCAAAGGAAGGTTAGTTATTTAGTCCTTTTGTGTTGCTGGTATTTCTGGGTAGGAACCCTTCAAGAATCAGTTAGTACTGATTAGAACCTAGAGAACTAGGTTCTTTGTTGCCCTAGGAAGGGCTGTGTGTGCAGTAGCCGAATGGTGTAGGGCTGCTGTGAGTTGTTGAGTGGTGTTAGGGCTGCTGTAGGTGGCCGAGTGGTGTAAGGTGGAATGTAGTGACCTTGCCAAGCTCCTTGTGGTTGTGTAATGCCTTCTTAAGTGTGTTAAACAAGTCTGAACCGGGTGTAGCAGTTTGACTGTGTTGTGGTGCTTGTGATGCACAATTTTTTTTTTTTTTTTGAGTGGTTGTAAGAGGGCCTACTGTTGTGTTGTAGTGCTTGTGATGCTTATGTGGGTCGTAGGTGTGTGAAGTCAGCAGTAGTGTGAAGAAGAACAAGTGTGTGCTCCCACTGTTGTGTTTAGGGGCTGCAATAGGTGCTGAGGTATCAAACTGTGAACAACATCAATCAGCTTGTAGCTGAGAAGTAAGATTAGAGGCAACTGTGAAAGAGTACAATGGCAGCAATAGGAGATGGATACAATGATTAGAAACCTAGTGTAGTAATTTCCTCCGACTACCTAGGGGTACAAATGACCTCAATTAAGCTGAATGGGGAGAACTATGTTCTATGGGCTAAATCAGTGGAAGTGTTTCTCAAGGCAAAGAAGAAAGTAAAGCATGTAAGAGATGAGAAGCCACCGGAGGACTCTCCATGGTTTGATGATTGGGAACAAGAAGATGCTCAAATCATGACTTAGCTGTGGAATAGTATGGAACCCAAAATTAGTGCCAACTTCATGTCCCTTGATACGGATAAGGATATACGGGAGCATGCTAAGAAGCTATATTCTGGACAAGATAACACAACAAGAGTGTATCAGCTTTATCAAGAGTATTTTGATTTACAACAAGGAACCAAAACACTAGAAGAGTACTATGCCTCTGCATGAAGAATATAAGGAATGAACTCAATGTCTATCACCCCCTTACTCCAGATATTAAAGTTCAGCAACAGCAAAGGGAACAACTAGATGTTACAAGATTTTTAGTGGGGTTGAAGTCAGAATAGGAACCAGTTAGAGCCCAAATATTGGGGGGCTCTACTCTTCCTACACTTGAGGAAGTATTCTCAAGGCTTCGTAGAATTTCTTTGGGACAGACAGAGAACTCCACACAGTCTGATAGATCAGCACTTGTGACAGCTAGAGGGGGAGGTCATGCTCCCCGAGGAGGCCATGGCAGTTCCATGATTAGTCGGGGTGGTCGTGACTCAGGGGGAGGCCGTGGCAGAGGGAAGAATAACTCTACAAGGAAATGTACTCATTGTGGTAGAGAGGGACACACAGTGAATTTCTGTTATGATCTACATGGCCCTCCCTCTAAATGGGCTAATCATGCTGTAGCAGGTGAGGTTGATACCAGTGATAGTAAACCGACAGACCGAACTCCTCCCACATCTACATCTACCTCTGGGAGGGAGATGGTGAGCGTACCGCGTGATGAGTATGAACGGTTCCTTCAAACTACTTCACAGCATACCACTGCCACACTTGCCCAATCAGGTATTGCTTGCATGTCATCTAAAACCTCTCCCTGGATTATCGACTCTGGAGCCTCAGATCATATGACCGGGACTCCAGGTGTGTTCTCTTCTCTTTCTGAAACCTCCACATCACAAACTGTTACACTTGCCAATGGGTCCTCATCCCCCATATGTGGTGTTGGTAATGTTGACATGGCTTCTGTGCCCTTATCATCTGTTTTATATGTCCCTAAGTTTCCATTCAATCTTATGTCTATTAGTAAAATAACCAAAGCTCTTAATTGTTCTGTTACTTTCTTTCCTTCCACTTGTGTTTTTTAGGATCTCAAGACGGGGAAGAAGATTGGTGGGGGGCATGAAGCTGGTGGATTGTATTATCTTGACAGTGGTGGATCTTCAATTGCTCTTCAGACTTCACTTACTCCTCTACAATGGCATTGCCGACTGGGACATCCATCTCTCAAGGCTCTCAAGATTTTGGTCCCGTCATTGAGTCATTTGTCAGTTTTGCAATGTGAGTCATGTTAGTTTGGGAAACATCGTCGTGTGTCCTTCAGTCCAAGAGTTGAGAGTCGTATGTTGAGTCCTTTTTCTTTGGTTCATTCAGATGTTTGGGGTCCAATCAAAATAGAGTCTTATAATGGGTACAAGTATTTTGTCTCCTTTATTGATGATTGTTCAAGAATGTCATGGATTTACATAATGAAAGAAAGAAGTGAATTGTTTTCCATTTTTCAAAAATTCCATGCTGAAATACGCACACAATTTGGTGTTCCAATCAAAATTCTCCGTTCAAATAATGGTCGTGAATACTTTCTTACTTCATTTCAACAGTATTTAGAACAGCATGGCATTATTCATCAGACATCATGTGCATTCACCCCTCAACAAAATGGGGTAGCTGAACGGAAGAACCGTCAGCTTCTTGAAACTGCTCGGTCTATTCTTCACCACATGAATGTTCCTAAACGGTTTTGGAGTGATGCTGTACTCACTGCATGTTTTCTCATTAATCAGATGCCCTCCTTCATCCTTCATGGTCGGTCCCCCTTCTCTATCTTGTTTCCCACTTTATCTCCATTCCCATTAATTCCTCGTGTCTTTGGTTGTGTGTGCTTTGTCCACAATCTGAGCCCTGGAATAGACAAGTTAGATGCACGTTCAATTAAATGTGTCTTCCTTGGCTAGTCACGAACTCAAAAAGGGTACAAGTGTTATAATCCCATTACCTGGAAGTGCTATGTCTGCCCTGATGTCACCTTTTTTGAGTCAGTCCCCTTCTTCTCAAGTCCTAAAGCGCCTTCGTCTCCACCCGTCCTTCCTCTTCCTCTTCCTGTCAGTGATCCAGTTCCAGATGTTGTTGTTGGAGTAGACTCATCACCTCATCCCGTGCAGATCACCACCGAACGTCCACCAATCCGGCAAGTGTATACATGGCGAACGACACCGGCCCCTCCTCCAGCTTCTACCTCATCTACGGATCCTCTCATGGCTCCTATTGTTGAACCTTCAGACCTTGACCTACCCATTGCCTTACGGAAAGGTAAACGCAGTTCTACCCTCCATCCCATTTCCAATTTTGTTTCATTATCTCGTCTTTCTACCTCACATCGCCAGTTTGTTTCCCTTTTATCCTTTATTTCCATACCTAACAATGTTCAAGAAGCTCTCAGTTCACCAGATTGGCGGCGGGCAATGGAGGAGGAACTTTCTGCTCTTCAACATACTCAAACGTGGGAACTTACTACTCCCACCTGGTAAGCATGCTGTGGGCTGTAAATGGGTGTATACTGTGAAATACTTGCCAGATGGTAGTGTGGAGCGTCTGAAGGCCAGACTTGTTGCTAAAGGTTACTCACAGTTGTATGAAGTGGACTACATGGAGACATTCTCTCCGGTGGCTAAGATTGGTTCTGTTCGTGTACTAATTTCCGTGGCAGTTATGTATGATTGGCCTCTGTTTCAGCTTGATATAAAGAATGCCTTTCTCCATGGTGATCTTGTGGAGGAGGTATATATGGAGCAACCACCTGGGTTTGTTGCTCAGGGGGAGGATGGTAAGGTATGCAGATTGAAGAAGGCAATTTATGGGTTGAAACAATCGCCGCGTGCTTGGTTTGGGAAGTTCAGTGAAGTGGTGAAGAGTTTTGGAATGAAGCAGTGCCAGGTAGATCACTCAGTATTCAGCTATGACTCAGAAGCTGGGAAGATTCTATTAGTGGTCTATGTGGATGATATTGTCATTACTGGCAGTGATAAATTGGGGATTGGCAAATTAAAGGTATTTCTGCAAAATCATTTCCAAACAAAAGATCTTGGAACATTGAAGTATTTCTTGGGAATAGAGGTTGCCAGGTCAAAACAAGGTGTAAATCTGTGCCAAAGAAAATATGTTCTTGATCTATTGGAAGAAACAGGACTGTTAGGTGCAAAACCGGCTAAGACCCCTATGAAACCAAATGTTAAGTTGAGCAGTGATACAGGAGAAGTATTTGAAGATCCTGGAAGGTATAGACGACTAGTGGGGAAGCTGAACTATCTGACTATCACGAGACCCGACATATCCTTTGCAGTCAGTGTGGTGAGCCAATTCATGCAGAACCCTCGTATACCTCACTGGGATGCAATTCTTAGAATTGTGAGGTATCTGAAAGGAGCTCCAGGCCGTGGACTATTGTATAAATCAGGAGGAAAACTTGAAGTAGTGGGGTATACAGATGCAGACTGGGCAGGCTCAGTGAATGATAGAAGATCTACTACGGGCTATTCCACATTTCTTGGAGGAAATCTTGTGACGTGGAAGAATAAAAAGCAGACGGTTGTGGCCAGAAGTAGTGCTGAAGCTGAGTATAGGGCCATGGCACATACTACCTGTGAGTTAGTGTGGTTGAGGAATCTTCTACAAGAAATTGGGTTTCACATGGATAAACCTATGAGACTATATTGTGACAACCAAGCTGCACTCCATATCTCATCCAATCCTGTATTTCATGAGAGAACAAAGCACATAGAGGTTGATTGCCACTTTCTGAGGGAGAAGGTCCTTGCTGGAGAGATAAACACAGAACATGTGGGCTCGAATGATCAATGGGCAGATTTGTTTACAAAAGCTCTAAACTCAGGGAAAGTGAACTATCTATGTAACAAGTTGGGATTATATGACATATATTCTCCAGCTTGAGGGGGAGTGTTAGAGTGAGCTGAATAGGGGTAGTTTAGTAATCTCATGTCAGTTAAGTACTTTGCTTATGTGGCTGTTTTATTAGAGTACTCTGCCCCACACTTACGTGAGGGCAGTTTAGTCTTTGTAAGTGTAATTAGAACCTAATAAACATTAGGGGGTCGACTGAATGGGAGACTAATCAGTTTCGACTAAACCCTCCTGTTCTCTCTTTCTCTAGTTTTCTTCCTCATCTTCTTCTTCCTTCTTCACTGATTCGGATTACTGTAGCTGCTCCAAAACACTCCTTATTTGGTTGCAGGTGGGACACTCCAATTGGAAAAAGCTTTTTAAATCCTAGTTCTTTATTTTGCCAAAGAAGAAAGGAAAGATGATGTAGAGTTGCATAAAGGCAGTGGTTATGTGGGCAATTGGGGAAGGTGGAATGAGATACAATTACCATACTGCCTTTATGTATAGAATAGTAGAGTGCACTTATGTGTACACTTCCTTCACATGGACCTTAGATGTCGATCATGCTCAACTTCCCAAGAATGCTACCTAATTTAAAATCATCCAGTTGCTTTTTAATCTTTACATGGGACAAGCATGTTTGTTGAGCCCCATGATTTTGTATGAGGGGTGCATGTACACCTTTTGTTTTCTTGTACTTGTTACTTCCATTTTAACAACCAACAAAGTTTCCTGATCACTTAACAGTTAGAAGAGTAGAAGATCAAGACTGTAATCAGTCTTGAATCCTAATAGGTTTTAGGTTTACAAAACAGAAGAAAAGGAGAGAATAGAGGAGAAACAGGAGAACACAAGTGGTTGAAAGGAGGGACAGATTCTTACTGATCTGCCGCCACCACTTTCTTATTATTTATAGGTTATGTTTAGTACATAATGGAAATGACACATCTGCCCTTAGTACTTACATAATAAATAAAGTAAATAAAAGCTGAAATAAATAACAACTGAATTAACAAACTGACTCAAACTGACACTACTATAACTGGAACAAATAACTACACATGCTGTCCTACGAACACAGTGGGGACCACTGCAGTGGGGCCCACATCAGTGTTCTCTACACTCCCCCTCAAGTTGGGAGTAGATATCTATCATTCCCAACTTGGATAGATCTGTCTCTAACTTCTTCCTTGGTACAGCCTTGGTGAGGATATCCGCGAGCTGCATATTAGATGTGATGTACGGAAGACACACTTCTTGTGATGTGACCCTTTCTCGCACAAAATGTCGATCAACTTCGATATGTTTAGTTCTGTCATGCTGCACTGGGTTGTGGGCTATATTAATAGCTGCCTGATTATCACAATACAGCATTAAGGGCTTTTCATAGTCAATACCCAACTCTTCGAGTAGTGACCTCAGCCACAAGATCTCAGCCACTCCATTAGCCATTGACCTGTATTCCGCTTCAGCACTGGAGCGGGAAACAACACTCTGCTTCTTACTCCTCCAAGAGACAAGGTTACCTCCCACAAGGGCACAATATCCAGAGGTAGACCTTCTGTCATCAACACTCCCAGCCCAATTGGCATCTGTATAGACTTCCACCCTCATGTGATTATTGTTCTTGAGCAGTATACCTCTACCCGGGCATCTCTTCAAGTATGCTAATATTCTCTTTGCCGCAAGAAGATGAGAAGTTCTAGGGGAGTGCATGTACTGGCTAACAACACTAACTGCATAGCTGATATCCGGCTGAGTGAGGCAGAGATATAGGAGCTTTCCAACCAACCGTTGGAACATAACTTTGTCTTCAAGAGGCTCCCCGCCCTCTGCACTAATCTTGTGATTTTGTTCGATGGGTGTATCAGCCGGCTTAACACCCAACTTTCCAGTTTCCGCCAACAAATCTAGAACATATTTTCTCTGAGAGATAAAAATCCCCTGCTTGTATATAGCAACCTCAATACCCAAAAAGTACCGTAGTGCACCAAGATCTTTCACCTCAAACTCTTGATGAAGGAGCTGTTTGAGAGACAATCTCATGACTGTCATTTCCTGTCACCACAATATCATCAACATATACTGGAAGTAGTGTCAGAGAGGACTCCACCCTTTTGATGAATAGTGTATGATCTGACTGGGCCTGTACATAACCAAACTTTCCAAGGGCTAATCTGAACCTATCAAACCAGGCTCTAGGTGACTGCTTCAAACCATACAATGCCTTGTTCAGTCGGCAAACCTTCTTACCTGTCTCCGTATCATAGAATCCAGGAGGCAACTGCATGTAAACCTCTTCCTGTAAGTCTCCATTCAGAAAGGCATTTTTAACATCCATCTGAAACAGGGGCCAAGAATGATTTGCTGCAAGGGATAACAGAACTCGGATGGTGGTCATCTTGGCTACTGGGGCAAAGGTCTCCAAGTAGTCTATACCATAAGTCTGAGTGAACCCCTTTGCAACTAGCCGAGCTTTGTACCTTTCAATAGAGCCATCAGCATTATACTTCACAGTGAACACCCATCTGCATCCCACCGGTTTCTTTCCTTTTGGTGGGTCAACCAGTGCCCAAGTATTATTCTTCAACAGGGCATCTATTTCGACTTGCATTGCATCTTTCCATTCTGGAACTAATAAGGCTTCTTGCACTGTTCTTGGAATAGGGACATCGGCAATGGAAGTGAGATAGGACCGGTAAGATGGAGACAAACGATCATAGGATAAGAACTGTGAGATGCTGTGAGTTGTAGAGGTGGTGCAATGTCGTTTCCCTTTGCGAATGGCAATAGGGAGATCAAGGTCATCCACAAGAGGGGAAGTGGCAACAGTGAGAGGTATCTTAGTAGGCTCTGGATCTGGAGCCACGGAAGGAACTGGAGCTGGCCAGGACTGCCGATGACTAGGATCAACCTGCCTGCATCGCTTGTGATAGACTCTCAACTCCGGCTCCCTCTGACCACCCTCACCACTACAGCCTTCATTATCCAGTGGAATAGGTAAAGGAACAGCCCCACTTCTACCAGCCCCACTTCCACTCTCACTGCTCTCCCCCTGAGGAAAGAAACTCAAAACAGCCCCACTCTCACTGCTCTCCCCCTGAGGAGAAACCCTAGGATAATAGGGTGTCTCCTCAAAGAAGGTGACATCCATGGAGACAAACCGTTTCCCTAAAACCGGATCATAGCAGCAATAACCCTTTTGAGTTTGTGCATAACCAAGGAAAATGCATTTGGAGGCCTTAGGTTCAAACTTGGAATGATGAGGCCCGAGAAGCTGAATGAAACAGGTACAACCAAAGGTTTTAAGGGGAACAATGAACAACTCCTCGTCTGGGTATAGAAGGGAAAAGGGGGTTCTCATATCAAGAACCCGGGAAGGAACTTGATTAATGAGATAAACTGCCGTGAGGATAGCATCACCCCAGAAGCGAATAGGTACATTGGAGGTAAACATAATGCTTCTAGCCACCTCCAAGATATGCCTATTCTTCCTTTCGGCAACACCGTTCTGCTGTGGTGTATAAGGGCAAGTGCTCTGGTGAATAACTCCATGGCTAAGAAGGTAGGAGGTCAATGGCTGAGCAAAGTATTCCTTTGCATTATCATATCTAAGTACTTTGATTTTGGTCCCAAACTGAGTGAGAACCATCTGATGGAAGTTTTGGGTCAGAGCAGGAACCTCATCCCGAGAACGCATAAGATAGACCCAAGAAAAACGGGTATGGTCATCAACAAACAGTAGAAAATATATGTACCCACCCATAGAAGAGATATGATATGGCCCCCAAACATCAGTATGCACAATATCAAAAGAGGAATTACTCCTTTTATTACTTAAAGAATAAGAGGTTCTACAATGTTTGGCAAACTCACACCTCAACTTTGATAACTCAACAGACTCAAATAAAGCAGGAAACAGACTCTTCAAAGACTTAAAAGACAAATGACCTAATCGGTTATGCCAAAGCATAACCGAACTCATAAACTGAGAAACAAAAGACTTCTTATCCACTGACTCCTCCCAACGAGAACTCTCTCCAAGCAGATAGATCCCGTTCGTCTCACGGCCAGTCCTAATCACCTTCCTCGTCTCCAAATCCTGAAAAACACATCGGTCAGGGAAAAAGGTTACTGAACAGTTCATGTGTTTGGTAATACTACTAACTGAAAGCAGGTTAGTATCAAGCTTAGGAACATGCAAGACAGAAGATAAAGAGATAGTATCTGATAGCTTGATATCCCCCTTGCCCGAAATGGGAACAAGAGAGCCATCAGCAATGGATACTTTATCTCGGCCAGAGGACAAGTGATAAGAAGTGAACAAAGATGGCAAGCTAGTCATATGGTCAGATGCACCTGAATCTATTACCCAGCAGTGGTCAGTATTACCTGGAGCTGAAGCATGGTAAGCTAAGGCTCGAGTACCTGAATGTGCAAATGCAGATGTGGTAGGAGCTGATGGTGACTGAGATGGCTGAGCTGAACTCCTAACTTCCTTTTCCAACTGTATGAGGGCAGCCCGAACAACAGTTAAAGTCTCTAGGGATGTGCCTGATGAGGATGTTGAATCAGTGTTCACGGCCACATGAGCATTACCCTTCTTATTTCTTAGTTTTGCTGGGACCAAGTGAGGATGTAGCTTCCAACAAGTATCTTTTGTGTGCTTGAGTTTCTTGCAATGTTCACATACCAGATCCCGTTTATCTTCCTTCTTCCGGTCCCTTTCTGAGTCACCCCCTGGCTTAGGTTTAATAGCTGTCAAGGCTGGGAAAGAGGGCTGAGGCTACATCATGACTTTCCTCCTGGTCTCTTCACTATGCACCAGGGAGTATGCTTGAGAAAGGGTCACACTATCTCTTGTCAATATCTGTTGTCGCACAATGTCATATTCTGAATTCAAACCAGCCAGAAACTCAAATACCCTATTCGTCTCGACTTGCTTTCTGTGAGTCTGTGCATCTTTGGGACTCTCCCACTCAAGGGTCTCTAGATGGTCAATCTCATGCCACAAGGATTTCAAGGTAGAGAAGTAGACAGAAACTGGCTTCTCTCCTTGTTTAAGGTTGTTCACCTCACACTTCAGTTCATAGGCTCTGGCAACATTAAGGGGTTGGGAATAGGTTTCTTTCACAACATCCCATATCTCTTTGGCTGTCTTTGCCCACAAGTAATTTCGGCTGATATGTGGCTGCATAGAATTACACAGCCACGCCATAACCAAATAGTTCTCTTGAACCCACTTGGTGTATGTTGGATCCTCCTTGGAAGGTTCTTTCACATCTCCCAAGAGGTAACCCAGTTTTCCCCTTCCTCCAATAGCCATCATGGCTGATTGAGCCCACTCCAAATAATTTGACCCATCAAATCTCATAGTTGTAATCTGAAACCCGGTTTCAGATACACTACCATAATTGTGGTTTCCAAAACTACTTTCTCCCTGACCCTTAAACTCCATCTTTGATCAAGATTCAGTGGCTACAAACTGTTAGAGTCACTATACCAGAAAACAGAGTCAAACAAGCAGGTCTGAAAACTGATCCGAAACCAACACAAATCTGGTCTGATCTGATCCGAAATCTGATCTGAAACCAACCCAAATCTGATCTGAAATCAATCGCCTATCACAGTATAGGCAAGGAATCAACTCAAATCTGATCTGAAATCAATCGGCATGCACAGTACCAGGCAGCCTGTCAATCTGAGATGCTATTTTCTGAAATCACTACTGTGGGGCCCACTGCTGCGAGAGCAAAATTAGGGTTTCAGCTGTGGGTCTGGAATAAGTGCTCAGCTGCACTCTCCAAGCAGTCCACACAAGTGGGACTTGTCGTAGGGCAATATGAAACCCTAAAAACTAATCACCTCTGAGAGGGAAGGGGTTCGGCCCAACATTCAAACCCTAGAAACAGACTTAAACACAGTTCGGCAAGCCAAACCCTAGAAACAAACTTGAACACAGTTCGGCCCCTACTTCTAGATAGGTCCAACCTATCTTGACTGATTGCAGTCTCTGAAACTCAATAAAAAAAAACTTACTTATGTACCTCGGTTTACTGTCTTCTAGGGTTACCTGAACCCTAACCTTCGCTGCTTCTTCCTGATTACCAACTCTCTGCAAGCTGCGGCAAGTCTTCAACTGCTGCGAACCTCTCCTGGTAATCTCCAAGATTCAGCCACCGAATACTTCTTCAAATCTTCCAGCCCTAGCTAGTCCTCATGTGGTCGGCTGGATTAGACACACATGAGAAGCCCTAGATAGGCTCTGATACCAAGTAGAAGATCAAGACTGTAACCAGTCTTGAATCCTAATAGGTTTTAGGTTTACAAAACAGAAGAAAAGGAGAGAAAAGGAGAGAGAATAGAAAAGAAACAGGAGAACACAAGTGGTTGAAAGGAGGGACAGATTCTTACTGATCTACCGCCGCCACTTTCTTATTATTTATAGGTTATGTTTAGTACATAATGGAAAGGACACATCTACCCTTAGTACTTACATAATAAATAAAGTAAATAAAAGCTGAAATAAATAACAACTGAATTAACAAACTGACTCAAACTGACACTACTATAACTGGAACAAATAACTACACATGCTGTCCTACGAACACAGTGGAGACCACTGCAGTGGGGCCCACATCAGTGTTCTCTACAAGAAGAGATTGTAATACATGCAGTATTGTCCAGGAATCTTATTTACAAACAGTTCAGTAGAAAAGTAAATAAATGAGACATCTATTGATACAAGAAACTAACCCCCAAAGATGATTTATCCAGGATTACCAGTTATGGTAAAAGAGAAGAGAACAAGAAATGTTTATGTCATGCATGCATGCATGCATAGAAATCTGTGTTCAGGACAAAGAAATAATCCACATGTTTATAAAAGAAAATAGCTGTTATTATTATGTCACTACCTCTGTTTTATGCTTCTATAGGCATCAACAAAATGGAATTCCCTCAAGCACTCCTCCCTCAGTTCCAAAAGGTTGGCCAGTCCCAACTTTCCATAAGCAGCTGGCTCCTCCATCAACCTATTTGACGAGTTAAATGTTTGCATGTGAAAACTACTGAACTGTGAATTATCAAATTTCACTAAATAAGATACCAAAAAGGTTACTCACTAGCATTTATAGAATCTAAGGATTCTTTGTCGTTTAATTAATAAAGATTTCACCGTTACGTATAAAAAAATCATTTTTAAAATTCTTTGTGAGGTTTTCAAGCAATTATAACTTTCGACAAAAGAACATGGTTAACACAAGAGTGCTTCTAACATAGACATAGATTCCAGACATGACAACCTTCACGCATTAATGTGCAGAACAGAGATGGAGCTTATTTAAATAATTAAATCTTGAGCAATTCTTTAACAGGGAAAGCAAAAACAATATTGTAGTAGACATAACGTATGTACAACAATCATCCCTTTATGTTCCATAAGTTTTCTTTTTTTAATTTTTTATTGACAACAAAAGAAATAGGTCAACAATACAAATTATGAGCAACTATGTTTCCCCAGACAGAAGTTTTTGACAATCATCATTAACCAACAGGTCAGCAACAAGACATTCTTTCTTAATATCATGCATAAGGGAAGCTGCAAAGTAGGAATTATAAGCCAAAAGGCAACCTGACCCAAAGATTCAAACTATTTGACCCTTTGATTTGTTGGTTCCCCCATGGAGACATTGTAGGGTGGGCAATTCACTTGAGTGAGATAATCTATTTTACAAGGCTCAAGGATGGGAGTCACTTTAGGTGTAAAAGGAAATTCGCATCATTTTTGGGTGGATGAGGAATTTCACAATGGGCCCTTGGTAGCATTACCATCAAATTAGAGAAGTAATGGTTTTTGCTAGAAGTCTTCATGCTTCTTTCTTGAATCTTAAGGTCTTCACATTCTCTAGTTGATTCCCTAGATAGAGAAGCTACAAATGGACAGAATGTATATTGATGTTCATATCCAGCAGGATAATGCAACTTGCAAGGGCTGGGCTTTTTATGATGGTGGAGGAGCAGCTAGGGGTTCGCTTTTTGCTCTGCCTCTTCTGTTCATTATAGGTTTCAGTCCATTATAGGAGAGGAAGAAAAATTTAAATTCTGCTCAGATGTTGTTGAGTAGCTTGGAGAACTGCCATTAAAATCTAGAGATGTACAGATAGAAGTTTTTTGGTAATAAAAAAAAGGAAAATTTTATTAAGAAGAAGAGAAAAGATTAGAGAGGCAAAAAGTATTGGCTGGCAGCATCATCTTTATATTTATAGTCTAGAGAAGTTGAACATAATAAATAAGGAGAAAAGACAAAAGTTGATGAGACCAAAAAAATGAAAGGAAAAAAAAAGAAAGAAAGAGAAGAAAAAAATGCATGTTTTTTTTTGTAGTAGGATTCCAAATTGTTATTTTTGGGTAGCTTTGTTGACAGTTTGGGTCCAGGGGTACTCTCGTCATTTTATAATTTAGATTCTGGTTAGGGGTAGTTGGGTGCACATCTATTGGGTTTTGGTCTCTTGGGTCTTTTTGTAACAAAAGTTTTCTTTTGGGGGATTTGTTTGAAGTTAGCTTTGTTCTTAAAGAGTTGTTTGTGAAAGGGAAACATTCTAGGGGCTCATTTGCAAATATTTTAATTGGCTTCTCCTTGAGTCTTATAAAAAAGAAGGGGGCTGTTTCTGTAGTGGTCTTTTTGGTTCTTTCTCTCTTGTTTGAGCTGTAGTTCAGCCCCAGCTTGGGTTTTCAAGTATTGGGGCGTAGATATCAATCATCCCCAACTTGTCACAAAGATCATAATGCCACAAGGAGTTCAATCCCTTGGTGAGAACATCTGCAAGTTGTTCTTCAAAGCTAATATACAGAGTGCACACTTCTCCCTTCTCCAATTTATCTCTGATAAAGTGTTTATCTACCTCAATGTGCTTGATTCTATCATGGAGAACAGGATTGGCTACAATATTGATAGCAGCAATATAGTAGAGTGACATGGGACCATCAAGAAGAAACCCAATTCACCTAAAAGATTTTTAATCCATAATATTTCAACAACTCCTTGAGACATGGCTCTGTATTCTGCTTCTGCATTAGATCTGGCAACTACACTTTGTTTCTTACTTCTCCAAGTAACAAGATTTCCCCCCACAAAGGTACAATAGTCACTTGTGGATTTTCTATCATTCACATAACCTACCCAATCAGCATTAGTGTAAATCTCAACTCTCATATGTCCATACTTCTTGAAGAAAAGACCTGTCCCTAGGAATTTCTTCAGGCACATAAGAACCTTGTCTGTTGCTTATAGGTGAGCTGCTTTGGGTGCATGCATGAAACTAAGGACTGTCAGACAGTGTAAGCCCTTAGCTCCAATCAGAATGATGTACATTATGACATTTAATGTAAATGAATAAAGTACATATTTGATTCATGTTATTATGGTGTGTTTCTGTGTAATACTCTTAAACTGGACACATATGAGACCGTGTTAGTTTAGAATCTTCACAACCGTTGGATAGATCTGGGGAGATTTATCCTGCCAAGGCTGACACTGATGTGCCGCTAGGGTGAGACCTGAGGTGAGCCCCGAAGTACATGCAGTGTGGGTTTTCTTGAAACCCTGAACCGGACCAGAATTCCAGTATTGCCCTGGACCTTGGAGATAGATGGGCAAAACTAGAATGTTACACCTGACCCCTAGACTCGATTATGATACTAAACTAGGTGTCGGATTGGGCTGTCTTTGATATGCCAATCAGTGAGATCCTTAGAGGGGGTCAAAACCTGGGTATGTTAGGACTATCCAAGAATTCATCTGAGTGGGTGATCATAGTGACAGGATCAGCCCCTTTGTCGGACAAAGTGAATGATCGGGGATGCACTCTCTCTGATGGAAACCTAAACTGTCGGCAGTTGATTTCAACCGTTGAAATTTGTTTTGCAAAATATATTTATATAGAGATATACATATATATATTACGGTTTCAAAATGTTTGCAAAATGTTTTAATTCCCGGGATCCATGTGAGTAGAGAGCGCAGCACTGTACCTTGTAGCCGAGGGAGAGGTCCTCTCTTGTCGGGCAATGTTTGATCATTATGGGCTGAGAGGTTAAGTGTAAGACCATTGAGGGTAATACCTGATGGGCTAATCTTGCATCTGCCCATAGTCCTTGGGTTTTTATAAGGTGGCTTGACCCAAGGACCATCTAGTGTAAATGTGGGCCCATTAAGAGCCCATGGTGATGGACTCAGGGGTTCACTATCTACTACAGTGAATTCGGCCAGGCCTTGTAACAGAGGCTGGGTTGAACCCATGTGTCTGATGTGTAGATCAATGTTTGGGTCCCACGCCATACAAGGATAACCAACTGGGCAGCAGTTAGAAGGCTAAGTGAGCAGATGGACTTAATGGGCCTAAAGCCCAATTCAAACTGGCTTAATAAGATTAAAAGAGGGCGGTTCTGGGATTTAGATCAACAAATAGGATAAGGGATTGTCCCTATCCACTCAGAGAGTCCAGATCCAAATAAAGATTTGGATCAGGAAACTCCTAATTAGATTAGGAGGGCTGATCTTTATTTGCAGATAAGATAAGGGATTATCCTTATCTCTTAAAGAGAGTCCAAATCCAAATACAATATTTGGATTAGGAAACTCCTAATGGGATTAGGAGAACCTCTCTTTAAGGCTATAAATAGGAGAGCAGGGCGAACCCTCAGAGAACATTAGAAATCATCTGACTGACTGCTGAATTCCAGAGAGAGACAACACAGTTTGACTGCACTGTCTCCCTCTCTTGCTCTTGCCGCCATACCAGTTCGATCTCCACCTGTGGGAGCGATCAAGAAGATTTCTTGATATTACCTTTTGGCAGAAAAGGTAATCTGAAGTCGTGCCCACTAGCCCTCCATCAGATTCTTGCTGAAGAATTCGGTTCTTGCTGAAAAACCATCCTACTGATTCTGCTTCATCCTGCACCGTGTCATCTTCGGTGGAAGCAGTCTTTGGATCTTTCCTTGGGCGTGAACACCTTCATTGGAGGTTATTACTACTTTGTATCAGGCATATCCCTCCACTCCCTTTTTGGTTTCAGATCTGATCTGGTTTGGGTTCAAGATTGATCCTTGAAAATGCAGTTTTCTAAAATAGGGAATATGATTCCCACATAGAAGGGAGAGAAATTTTTGAAATTTTGCCCAACCTTCCTGCGAGGTTCGGCTATCCATATGATGGATCTCTCATCCCTTCAGTGGTATCAGAGTCCAGGTTCAAATCTTGAACCAAAATTAACCAGATCTGGAACTGCGCAAATGGGCAGAAGGTGTTCTACCCGATTTGCGCAGATTAGCGATTTCTGGGAAATTTGTTCCCAGATTTTGGGCGATTGATCTGAAATTAAATATTTATAAATCTGATTTATATTTAGAATTGTTCTATATATTTTTCTTGATTTTTGGGTTGTTCGTACGGTGGACATCGAAATCTTGAATGGCGTAAGAAATCTAAGCATCTGCTGTTCTTTTTCATTCTTGGTCTGTAATTAATTATTTTTAATTTTTAGACGAAATGTATAGGAATTCAATTTTGATGTAATATTAATAGAAATTAGGTTTTCTATTTTATTCCATTCAAAGTTGAAGCAGAAAGCGCAAGGAGGAGATTTTCGTAGATTAGGGTTCGGCTATCTGCGATTTGCAGTTTTGGAAACTGCATGCTGCGATCTAACTTTTGTTTTGCAGGGTAGCAGTCCTACGAACAGCCCTCCTACTGATTCTTGAATGTCTTGTTTCGGTAATTTAATTTCAGATCATGTTCTTGAATTAAAAATCAAACCCTAGACCCATTCGAACCAGATTGGACCAAACTGGTTGGACCGAATTTGTGGTTCGATGGGGGCTGTTTTCAGCCCTAATTCTTCACTCATGGGTCCAGGAGTTGATGGTTAATTGCAAGATGCAATTCAGCCCACACCTGTAAAACCCGGTTTTAATATGTTAAAACTGCTTTAGCCCATTTCAGCATAAAAGCTATATGAGCCGAACTGCTCTTTGCAATTCAGCCCATATACCTAGATAATATTAATCAGTAATATTATGAATCTTTATGGGCTTTAATCATGGGTTTTACAGTTATTTAATTGATTGGATCAATTATGGTTTTCCTGCATGTGATGTATGGATGTGTGATGTGCAACGTTCATGGGCCATAAGTACTTGGCCCATGCTGATACGATAGTGGCTCTTGTGCACACCATGGCTGAATGCAAATCATTGCCATGGTGTCCTTAAAATCATTGGATGATCTCCCTTCGTGGTGGGCCCCACACCAGCTTCCTCCCCAAGAGGAACCATGCGGAACCCTAGCCATTTAGAGCCCATCTAAATCTAGCTTTATGAAAGTCAGTGGGAGCCACTTTGGTTTGACCTTAATTAAACTAGAATGTAATATTTCGTTCCCTCCACTGAAAATATGAGTGCATGTAATAAGGAGATTCATATGATGAACTCTCTAAAAGCCTTCCATCATTAGCATGAAGATGGGTCCTTTAGTAATGAGGAAACGCACCATAAAATTGGGCTATCCATTTGTTGCTGGATCTGTTGGATTGTTTCATAAGATGATAGGGGCATCATAGACCGATGTGGAAGGGGCCTATCCTAAAATGGAAGACTCTCTCACGGTACCTTGGCGTTCACGAATATGATGGGTGAGCACTCACTAGACAGAAAAGTTTAACCTAAAATGGCAATGAACCTTGTCTGACAGAGGCCAAAGGGAAAGCTCATAAGATGAGTGGATATGATCCTTCATAGAAAGGTGGTGGGGTTATGCAGCTGAAACAGTTGGCTCCATGCACCCTATGTGATTTCCCACATTTCCAAAGACATAATTCGTAGTCTCCGTCACCAAGATAGGAGGGAAATCTCAGAGATGAATAAATGGAAATGGTACATAGATTAAAAGCCATATCTATGTAGATAACATGAATCAAATAAGGTTGTGGACTAATATTAAACGGACAATTCGCTAAATTGGTGGACGACAACAAACTTAAGGGCCCAAATTACGCTGACTGGTATTGTAACCTTATGCTGGTCCTGACGTCTGAGAAATTGGACAAGGTAGCTAAAAACCTGCCCCGGAACGTCCGAGTGATAGGGCTTCTGAAGCCCGTAGGAGGGACTATCAAGAATGGGAAAAGAAAAAATCCCTTGCCCGCTGCTACATCATAACTTCCTTAGATAATCCGATACAGCGACAGTTTGATCAGATCAAATTGTCCAAGGATATCTTGGATAGTCCGAGGAGCAAAATCGTTCTACTCGTCAGAAGGTCTTGAAACAGTTCATGACCGCACAGATGTCCAAGAACCAGCAAGTCCATGACCATTGTCTTAAGATGATGGGATACATCAATGAACTTGAGGCTCTTGGATCTGGGCTTGATCATGTCACCAAGGTTGATCATGTCACCAAGCTCACTAGCCCTCCATCAGATTCTTGCTGAAGAGTTCGGTTCTTGTTAAAGAACCATCCTGCACCATGTCATCTTCGGTGGAAGCAGTCTTTGGATCTTTCCTTGGGCGTGAACACCTTCATTGGAGGTTATTACTACTTTGTATCAGGCATATCCCTCCACTCCCTTTTTGGTTTCAGATTTGGTCTGGTTTGGGTTCAAGATTGATCATTGAAAATGCAATTTTCCAAAATAGGGAATGTGATTCCCACATGGGAAAGAGAAATTTTTGAAATTTCGCCCAACTTTCCTGCAGGGTTCGGTCATCCATATGATGGATCTCTCATCCCTTCAAAGACTCCTACTGTATATGCAATATCTAGCCTAGTCATAGATAAGTATGGAAGTCTAACCACACATCAAAATACACAAGATAAAAAGGAAAACCTAATCTTTTATTACGTAAAGGAAATGAAGTTCTACAATGCTTACTCAACTAATATACTTGGCAACTGAAAATAACTGACTGGCACAGACAAACAATTCTGAAAACAAGTATTTCAAGGACTCGAAAGACAAATGGCCTAAACGATGGTGCTACAAAATAACTTGTTTCTTACTCGACTGACTCAAAAACTGAGACTGCAAGACCAACTTTATTCTCCAGCACATAGAGACATAAACCATGTTTCCTCTACCAATCCTCCTCCTGAAGGTCAAATCTTGAAAATTACAAGAATGTGGAGAAAAAGTCACTGAATAGTTCAAGGTATAAGTAATACTACTAATGAATAACAAATTAATAGGCAACTTTGGGACATGTAAGACATTTAATAGTGGGGGACCAAATAGAAAAGATATAGATCCTCGACCAACAATCAAGGAGAAGGATCCATTATCCAACCTCACTTTATTTCTGTCAGAGAGAAGAGTGTATGATTGGAAAAGGGACGACTTACCAATCATATGGTTAAAGCACCAAAATCAATAGCCCATGGGGATTCTGGAGTGTCAATAAATACATGGAGAGCAAAGGCTAAGTTACCTGAGGAGGAAGCAAAAGTCGAAGGTGTAGATCCAGCATCTACCTGACAGAGAGTCCTACCATACTATTCCAAATGGTCACAGAAGGAGTTGATAATATCCTCCTTGAGATCAGAACTAGGGAGGAAATCCTAAGTAGAATTCACGGTAGAAAGGCCATTCTGAGGCTCATTAGATGCTAAGTTTGCTAAGGTGAATTTCTTCTGATTTGGTTCTTACTCTGTTGGTTTGTCCCTATGATGATTTCTTGCTTAGTTCCTGTGCCCACTTTGGTTTCCCAATCAACTCCCAACAAGTCTCACGGGTGTGCCTGAATTTCTGACAATGACTGCACCACAATTTATCTTTATCATCCACTCTTTTCTGGCCTTCCCCCTTTCTTGTTTAACTTGTGCTATTTCTCACTGCTAAAGCAATAGTCTCCCCCTCAAGAACATTAATAGTCAACCCCTACTTTCCTCAGATTGAACTAGGGCATACACCTCTTGGACAGAAGGAAGGTCCTTGCTGCCCAAAATCTATACTCGAATGGGTTCATACATGGGATTGAGCCCCAATAAAAAAGCAAAGACACATTGTTGAGAGACCAATTATTTATAGGTTTTGGCATCTTTCTCACTTTCACACTCAATATTTTGGCAGTAATCAAATTCTTTCCAGACTGAAGTGAGGACAGAATAATAAGCTAATAAACTCCTTTCCCCCTGTTTACATGGGATTGCGTCCCAATAGAAAAGCAAAGACACATTGTTGAGAGAGACCAATTGTTTATAGGCTGTGGCATCTTTCTCACTTTCCCACTCAATACTTTGGTAGTAATCAAACTCTTTCCAGACTGAAGTGAGGACAGAATAATAAGCTAATAAACTCCTTTCCCCTTGTTTACATGTTGAGAATTCTGCTTGAAGTTGATAGATTCTAGCATTATGTCTTTGTTCCAAATATGTTGCCTTTGCTTGTTCCCATATTTCTTTAACTATCTCAGCCCACATAAAGTTCTGCTTAATGGAGGGTAACATGGATGTCAAAATCCATGACATAATCATGCAATTCTGAGTCCCACTTATCATATTCAGAAGTACCGGCCCTAGGTTCCTTTACTTTCCCATTGATATATCCTGCCTTACCCCTAGTTGTAATATACAGTCGCATCTCCTTGGACCAAGCCAAGTAATTTCTGCCATCCAAGGGAGTAATAGTCATTGGAATGCTTAATGTATCATGGCCACTGTTCAAACCACCTTGATTAGAGGTGGTTCCTAAAGTTGCAGAGTCTTTATAATCCATAAGCAATCACTTCTAAGAGAACAGCAATTCTGTTCTTACAGTCCACATATAGATAACAATCCCTCACTTTCTGTTCATAAAAAAAAAAAAAAAGCATCCCTCACTTCCTAGGGAACTTTATGTATCAAAAACACTTCCAAAAAATACAGCACCTGCTGTTGCACACATTCGCAGGTGTACCAGACCTCTCCAAGGCTACTACGAGCCACAAAACACATCAATAGGGCTGCTGCAGTACTTCTGCAAACTGAACCAGGTCACTCATGACCTACAGAAGTTCCACATTTAAACAGTTCTGGATCTTCAGATCCACAAGAAGGGGTCAAACTCCCCTTATACCATTCAGTCAAGGCAGACCACTACCTGTGCCTGGTAACCAGACCAAGAACCAAAGAAAAAGAGGGCTTAGCTCTTGCACTTGTTCAGTCCAAGTAGATTTTTGGAGGTTCCAATCCAAGAATAATAAGAAAAATAGGAAAAAATAATCACCGACCTCTTAGACGTGTTTCAATAAATCATCTGCTGATTCCATGAATCAGTTTTACTGAGTTCTGATCAAGTTGTGGAAGGAGAAAATACAGATGAAGTGATCTCAGGGCTAGGTCAAACTGGTTTCTTCCATTCTCAGTCCAATGAAGTAGAGAGAGGGCTTTGATCAAAAGAAAAAAAAAAAAGATCTACATAGCCCTATCCTGCTATGATACCATGGTTTCAGAGAAGAGGAGGGAGAAGAGAAGAAGAAGAGAAAAGATTAGAGAGGCAAAAAGTATTGGCTGGCGGCACCAGCTTTATCTTTATAGTCTAGGGTAGCCAAACATAAAAGAATAAGGAGAAAAGACAAAAGCGCCCCTTGCGGCACATAACTACTTAATATTACATCAGAAATAATAGGAGATTACAAAAAAAAGGTGATACAATATCACCCACAAGAAAGAAAAACTCATATCCCACTCACCCGCACCATCCTAAAACCGTTAGAACACAAGTTCCCCCTCCTAGACCATAACCAAACAAACAAAAATTCTCACTGCCAAGATCCAACATCATCACAAGAGACCCAAAATTCTCCCCCATCACACAGGCCCCTAAGACAACCCACACAGCAACCATCTTCAAATCAAACCTTTGCATTAGAACAATCCACACCCAAACTAAGGGCGTAAAGGGAGCCAAGCCACCTTGGGAGCTAGTCGGGCTCAGCTTGCTAAATACTCGAACTCAGCTTGAAGACTATCAACTTGAACCTAGTTGTTAGTCAAGCCAAGTCCGAGCTCAAGTAGCTCGCGTGTATTGACTCAAGTTGAGTTCAAGTATGAAACTCAAAATTCGATCGAGCTTGAATCAAGTTTTGAGCTCCAAGTTTTCGAGTCGAGATCAAGCTCGAGCCACCCAAAACTCAACTCGGCTCGATAACACCCCTAACCCAAACCGTATTTTTCTTGCAAATTCTTCCCCTTCCATAAAAAATAGCCCTAACATTTTGCTAACTAGTACTTCAGTTTCCTCTATCTTTCCATATCCAAATTTCTTTCTATTTTTCTCACTTGATCATTAGTCACCTCCTCAATTTCCTCTTCCTCCTTTGCCTCCCATTCTCATGGACATATCCAAAGAACTACTTCTTCCAACAGAGCTCTGATTTCTATTTTTGACTTTCACCCCTTCCTCTTATAGACGCTCTTGAACTTACTACAAGGACCACCTCCTAAAAGGTCATCTTTCAACCAATAAAAAACTTTAAAATGAACTAAGTGACCATTATTTAGATTTTTTTGGGAGTTGTGGACTATGTATTGGTGGTTTCTGGTGTTTGACTTGAAGAGGGATGTAGTTGGACGTTTTATTTCTTGGAAATTCTTGACTTTTGGGATGCTTTCATTATGTTTGGTCGTGTTGGAGTCTGATTTTTCAACATTTTTTTTTTTGATAAATGAAGTTAGATTTCATTAATTCTGAAAATATGATCGTTACAAGCATTCCTTAGAGAGGCACAAGATGCGACACCTCTATAAACAAAACAGAAAAATTACAAGTGAGCCCAAAACAAAGATTGTCTATTCACCCCTTGCTTGGCTAGAGTATCAGCTAACCCATTTGCAGATCTCCTCACCCATTGTATCCTCAAATTCATGTTCTTGGAGATCCATAAAAACTTTTTTAACTCATCCCTGTAGCACCAAGTCACAGATCTGGATCCTTTGACCAACCCACCACCAATTTTGAGTCCCCTTCAATCACCAAATTGGTTATATTCAGCTCATTTGCAATTTGTATACCTTGTAAGGCTACATGCAATTCTACCTTGAGAGAGTCCCCAATCCCCAGTGGACCAGAAAACAAGGCTATTAATTTTCCTTCCATGTCTCTCACAACCCCTCCTATACCGGCAGGTCCTGGATTCCCCCTGCTACTCCCATCAAAATTCAGTTTCACCGAGTCTTGATGTGGGAGTAGCCATGCAACATTTATTCTTTCCTTTCTAGAAGAGCTTCTTGCAACACCTTCCCAGTTTCTCCATAAGTCAGACTTTTCAACAAGTTTTTGTAGGGGTTTGAGTTTTGTTGGACTGGTGCTTTGTTTTTTCATGCTTATGTTGAGATTTTCTGTCTTGGCGATATCTTATCACTTGATAATATATCCTATCTTTTTCCTTTTTAATAAATTTTATTTTATTTACTATAAAAACAAAAGGTAAAAAGACAAACAAGAATACCACAACATTCAATCCATATTGTGCATGAGGAATCATATAAAAAGGACTGTGACCTTCGCAAATGGGCAGAGAATGCACGAGCAAAAGCATCACCCCTTCTTTTTGCATCATCTGTTCCACCTTCACTGGCAACTGCCTATCAAATAACACACTAAAGTTAGAATTCCAGGAACCATCTTATTTCTAAACTTCAAAGGACTATAAAGTAGAAGACCTATAAGAAAAAAACTGCAGTTGTGCTAGTGTTATATGAGAAAATATGACTAGAAAAAGTCAAAGGCAGTTATTTTCTAAAGTCTGGCTCTTGGAAATATTTCCAACAGGATTAGGACAGGGAGAAGTATATGCACATTGGTAAAAGCATAAGACTGGCAAACATTGCGGGATAAACATGGATTCATATGAATACTTTAATCATTTGCACCAAGATAATCCGCCTTATACGTCACAGCTGCATTTAGTGTTTGAATACTTTACACAACCATACATTTGGAGCAGATACAATCATGCACATTACCTCCACACCTTGATAAGAACAAGATGTTCACTATATCAGCTCATAAAGAAACATCCTAGGGTATTACGACAAAGAAAAGAATGTCTACCTTATCAACAAGGTCAGGAAGATGTTCTGATAACACAGTAAACCAATACCTACAGGAAAATATAGTTCCCAAGTGAGCTAAAGAACAATCCCAATTGCACTTTAATCATCATGGTGCTAAATTACTACAAGCACTTTAGTAAATAGTTGGCTTTCTTTCAACTTACTCAAGTTCATTGTGATCTGAGAGATCAATAGTGTTAGGCTCATACCTGCATAGAAGTCTATAGCTTTAGGAGCATCCAATTTTTATTTAGGTTACAAAAAGATCAAATCCAATGTAATTCAACAGGAGCAGAGCCCTTGCAAATTCAAGCATAAGAAAAAATGAGAGCATACAGCACAAGGGGAAAATCACCTAAAAAAATCATGCCTTCAAGTATGATGCACACATGTAGCACACTTCATGCTTTGAGGTTCACATTACACAAAAGACATGTTTTATAAGGTTCTCCCTTCATATTACTGGAACTCAAAAGTGTAAAAATATAATAAACAAATAAATAATTAGAAATTCTTTTTTTACTAATCCATTCTCTAGATTGCAACCTCATCCATTACCATATGTTAAGGTTTTGGAGATCCTTTCAAGGTCTGTTTCTCATTAACATTTCTCTAACAGATGTTTAAGGTAACTTTTTTTTTTCAGAACTTTCTGCACCCATTCATTGCTACAATTTCAGAATACCTTACATGGGTGCTGCATTGCATTGGATACTTCCTTGTTTAACACCTTTCCAGTTGTGTCCTTGCCATAACTGGTTATCATCATAGGTTGATTGGATTGAAATCTGTGATTATTATTACTTTTTGTTTTGACTTAATGACTAATTCACTAAATGTAAATTTTCTCTCGATATCTATATGGGATAAAAAGGAAAATCATAAGGAACTTTTCCCTTTATTAGTTCTCTTAGTTTTATGTTGATAGAACTGTTCATTATTTACAGCAATACAACTTATACATACCTTTCTCAGAAAAAAAAGAGGGTAATAATATGTTCTAAGAACCCAAATTGCAAAAAAGGTTTATCATGGAAAATAAAGGTCTACCCATTCCTCACTTAGCTAGAAAATTGGCATTTTCTAAGGAGAATGAAATTCATTTCAGAAGAGAGGAAGGATCTTAAATGCATGAAAGATTTGCTCCTTCACTTGTAAATATTGCTCTATTCAGATTCCAGTCTTAAAACTTGCAGTAAGAAGAAAATGACGCACAAATGAAGTTAAACCCTGTTAAGACTTCCCTACTGTCTTTCTTTCTTGTCCTTGTCTGGTTAAAAAATAAAGTATGCAAATAGATTCTACTTAATAAAATAGTATAGGAAAAAATAAATGGGGGTCATGAACTCAAGCACAATTAAGGTTAGGGTGAAGAATTAAAAAAAAAAAAAGCCTAATCACTCTGGAAAATGAAACAATTAAGACAAGTAATGGGACATTAGAAATAGAAATCAAGAAGTGAAACCTATATAATGACTATATCAAGCATGGTCCATGACAAAACCAGGTTTTTTATTTTTCAACTTGGGAAACCCAAAAGTTATACACCTCTTTTCGCAATTTTATATGACAAAATAGTATTATATAAACTATACCTGTTCTATAGAAAAGGGGTTGTAAATCCTAATTCAAATAATACAGTAAGTGCCACAAAATAGAACACTTACGTCTTTGGGTCCATTAATAATGGAAAAACCTCCAATGTGGGCACAAGATGAAGCACACCAACATTTAAAGCAGCACTTGCATCAGAGCGGAGAGTATCTCCCTTGGAAGAAGGTACTTCAAAGCCTCCAAGCCCAGTAGTTCCAGGTGGTGCCATTGGCACTGGAGCAATAATTTCAGTCCCCTTCTGGACAAACTTCTCCATCCATGAAATCTGCATAAAAAAATCCACAACATGCATATCTATAAGAACTTGTTACTTTTATTAGAAGTATTAATTAAAATCTATGCCTTTTAAGTTTCTTTTGTTCCTCCTTAACACACTTCCATCTTCAAAATTTCTTTCAATAATACTTTTGGCAGCATAAGAATGATGGAGCATGATAATGAACATGAGTTCAAAGAATTTAACAAAATAGAGTTAGTTTGCTCAATTTTCAACTGTGGTTCCAACCCCTCATGATGTCCTCTAATGAAAAAGGAGCAAAGAGTGGCAATGTTTTTACCCACTGGACCACTCAGATCACAATGTTTTCCAAGTCTCCATATTATTACCCTCTTCAGATTTATGTTACTAGAGTTCTTGTCAAAGCTGTTGGTGGATCCAACGATCCTAAGTGATGTCAGCTACCTATTTGTGTTTTTGATTTGATTGGATCTGATGAGGTCTCCTCTTCTTGCTACGTAGGGAAGTTTGTGCTGTCATTTTTTTTTTTTGATAATTGAATTGTGATTTTATTAATCAAATGATAGATAGTACAGGCATCCCAAGGAGAGTCACAAGGTGCAACCTCTCCTTAAATTACAAAACAGCCCAGTACAAACTTTCCCTATTGACCCCATGTTTGGCAAGACAATCAGCTAACACATTAGCCGACCTTCCCACCCAGTGTAGGCTGATATTCATATTTCTAGTTAACCACTTAGCTTTCTTTATCAGGTCCCTGTAGCACCAAACCACTGAATTTGAACCAGTCAGCCACCCCACAACAACTTTAGAATCTCCTTCAAGTATTAGGTTCTCCACACCAAGTTGATGTGCAGTTTAAATACCTTGTAAGGCTGCTAGCAGTTCAGCCCTATTAGAGTACCCAAACCCACTGGACCAGAAAATAAGGCTAAGATGTTACCATCCTTATCTCTCAAGACCCCTCCTATTCCAGAAGGTCCTGGGTTACCCTGACTACTTCCATCAAAATCCATCTTTACACATCCTTCAGGAGGAGGAATCCTATCTGCAATTACCCTATCTTTCCTGGAAGAGCAAGTTGCTACAACTGACCAGTTCCCCCAAAGGTCATCAAAGGAAAAGGATTGGAAGGAATCCATAGTTTTCAACCAAAAAATTGTTTGTCAGAATGCAGTCCTTGACAATAAGGATGCTTCTTCCATTTTCTTGAAAGATTCTTGCATTCCTCTCTTCCCAAATTGTCCAGAGAGAAGATGCTCTAATGCATTTCCACATGTTCCACCCTCTTTTAATGAGCCACACAAAGGAGAGTTCAAACAATGAACAAACATCTATAGGTGAGGTCCACCTGGACCCAAACAAAGCAAAAATCCAATTCCAAATAGCTCGAGCAAAAGAGCAGGATATTAATAAATGAAAACAGTCCTCACTGTCTGTTTTGCAAAGATTGCACCAGTTAGGAGACAAAAACATGGAAGGCCCTTTCTTTTGCAAACAGTCCAAGGTATTGATTTTCCCAAGAAACACCTCCCAACAAAATGCCATAATTTTAGGGGAACCGGCCTGAACCAAAAGGCAAAAAGAGATAGATGGAGGACAGGAGAAGGGGGGAACTGAGACACCACCTTCTTTTTGAACAAAGAGATTGAGTAAAGAGAGGGGAAAAGGTCCTTGAAAGCTGAATTCCCCACCACCTTCTTGTGCTGTCATGTTTGATTTCTATTATCTTTCAAAGATATCATGACCTTTTAGTATTTCATTCTAGATATTATTCAGATTTCTTTACCATTCAAGCTGCTGAATTGGGTATATCCAATATGAGGCCTTTGATGGAAGCCTTCAAATTGATGGCAGTGGATGATGTTATCAGAGCTTCATATGAAGTAGCAAATTCAGCCACTATGAAAGAAAGTAGTCTTGGACTGGAAGCCTCCTCAACCAAATGGACTAAAGTTAGACTTTGACGGAAGCTCTCTAGGAAATCCCGGGCTGTCAGACATTGGAGTGTTCAGGGATGATGCAGGGAAAGTGGTAACCCTATTTTCAGGGCCAATAGGAGTAAGGAACTCGGCAAGAGCAGAAATAACAGCTTTACTTCAAAGTCTGAAACTAGCAAAGCAGCGGGGGTTCAAGAACCTGGAGATAGAAGGGGATCCAAATTAGCAATTTCCTGGATGGACGACAAGCAGTCCAGGTGTTGCTTAGTAAAGGATCTTGAGGCAAGTTTCAAGTGGGTTCAGGAACAGCAAATGGGATGGCTGATACTTTGGCAAAATAAGGGGTATATAGGGATCAATTTTGGGGGCTTGGGTTAAATTTGTAACTTTTAATAAGCTATGTCTCTCATATGTCTTTAAAAAGTGATCTTAAATCCGTACTGTAATTTCTCCTTCTATAATGAAATGAAATCCTATTGATTACAGATCGGAGAAAAAAAGATCTGAGGGCTTTGAAACCTGCTTCCAGCTTGGTTTGTGATTAATTCCTTGGGGCCTGTTATTGGTTCTTAGAGAGGTTCTTGGATTCTTTTTCTAATTTCAACCCTAAGCACTGCCAAGCCAACCAGGAATAACTTCAGAAATTGTGAATGGGTGATAACACTGTTCTCCAGATCAGAATGGTGAAATATAATTGAGCCACCTTTCTTGAACGGTCTCAAGAAATTGTTTCTGTTTTAGAGAACTTTTCCCTCTTTAATATTTGTCGTACGTGAGAGCTAGAAATGTAATTGATAAAATATAATTAAGCCACCTTTCAACCATGGTGGCATGGTCATCTTCAGATTGAAGCATATAGAAATGTAATTGATAAAATATAAATGTACATTAGGCTGGTTCTATTGATGATAGGCTTTCTACCCTGGGTTACCATACACAATTGGTGGCAATTTAGTCTCATGGAGGAGCAACAAGTAGTCTGTGTTGCAAGGTTGACTATTGAATCTGAATATAGGGCTACAATTTGGTTTCAGGACTATTATAGCAAATTTGGCACATGGAGTTCCTGTTTTTTGAAACTAACAACTCTCTCTAGAGAATTAGGAGCAGTTTTTGATGGTCCTATAGGACAATGCACGTCACTTTAAATGGTAGGACAAAAGTTATCATATTGAAGTGGAAACGTTTTATCAGGAAAAAGTTACAGCTGGAGTAGTTTATCTACCTTTTGTACAATCTGAAAATCATCAAATTGACATTTTAACAAGAGTTTAGTCAAGTCCAAAATAAAGGAAAATTTAGACAGTCTAAGCATGATGAGCATTTATGCAGAATTAAATTCCATTCCAAATAAATAAAGAAATGACCCCAGGGGTCAAAAAGAAATTGATACAACAGCCTAAGCAGATCAGTAATCACATTATGAGTTCTATGACCTTATTACAACAAAGAACCTGGACCCAGACAACCCCAAATCAATTCAGATCTTGAAGCTCCTGGTTTGGCAAATCTATAATACAGCTTCATTTGCACTTCTTGCAACTCAATTGAACGAGCAGTTCATCAGTCTTCCGAAGGAGAAAACCTCACGGATCAAGCATCTAAGTACCCAAGGAACATCCTTTCCAGAATTTAGCAAAGAAATGACTACTTCAGAGTCCCGTTCAATCACCAAATTATCTCAGCAGCAAGTTGAAGGCCTTTTAACACTGCTAACAGCTCAGTGTCTGCACTTCTTTTGTTCCATTACAATTTATTCTAGATTTGATTGAGAATTATATATAAATAAAAAAGTTTCTGAATTTTCCCTTCCATTAAATTTATTTTTAGCATCATATAATAGAAAATATCAAGTGAAGTTAATTAAAATCCCATTCATTTATCTCCTTTATTATGGAGTTATTCTTTTTTCCATGGTTTCAAATGTCGCGACATTTCGCTAATGTCGCCTGACATATGTCGATGTCGAGGCTCACCGACATGAAAATGGATGGTAATATAAAAATTACATTATTTCAGTGGACATTTCCTATATTTCGGAAGCGTCGACCAAATCAGTCCAAATAACCAAAAAAACGACCAATTTTCCTATTATGTCAACAGGATGTCGACTAATGTACATTAATAATATAATATATTAGTATATTATATTAATATAATACAGTATATTAATATAAATTATTCCATTAATAATTTCTATTTAATATTTCAAATAAAATATTTATAAAAAAGAATTAACAAAAAATAAAAAACAAAAGAATAAATTAATTACTTTATAATATAAAACATAAAATATTTTTCAAGTAATAAAATATTAACTAGTTTGTGTTTTTAAAATATTTATTAAAATCAGAAAATTTTTATTAAATTTTATAATAAATCATATTCTGAATTTAATATAAAAAATCAGAATAAATTTATTAAATTTTATACTAAATCATAATTTATTATAAATTTAGTATTAAAAATCGTAATAAATTCATTAAGTTTTATAAGAAATCGGAATTTATCATAATCTTAATACTACAAAAAGGAGAATCAGTTTATTAAATTTATAATAAAGCATATGTATTATAACTTTAATATTTAAAAAATCAGAATAAATGTATTTCTATTTACTAGTGTGAAAAAAATATATTAGAATTTATAATAAATCAAAATTAAAAATAAGAAAAGAAAATATCGGATAACCTTGTAAAAACATCAAAATGCATAATAAATCAGTAAATCGTCATTTACTAATTTGTTATTGATCTTAGTTTCTTAGCTTTATATAATGGTAGGGAATAAGATAATAGTCTAGAAATATGTATTTAATGCTTCTTTTATCATTTTACAAAATATCATTGCATATTTCCGCATATTTCCACATATTTCATAATATTTCCACATTGTCTCTAATTTTTACAAGATTTCCCATCGACATTTCCGACATATGTCCTATATTTTGGTAAGCAACTTTTCCATCGACATCGACATTTTAAACCTTGCTTTTTTCATTTTCTTAATCATGAACTCACACAGTGGTAGCTTGCATACTTGCTCCAAAGGATTCATCAGTATAGTTCGTATTAAGTATACATTTCACTTTTTGGAATGAATTTGAACCAATCTTAATTCTTATATGCAAACTTCTTGTATTGTACTGAGATTCTTGCTCTCAATGTTTTAACCTTTAACATATACTTGAAGCACTAATTTACAGATTCAGAGTGAAAGCTTAATGAAAAGAGAGAAGACACAGGAGCTTGTGCGTGAATACAAGAGTTGCAGGTCAATTGACCACTCATAAATATTTCTACTATTCCTGATTAAAAAGAAAACAACATTATAGTCCCTGTTTATGTAAATATCAGGACAAAATTACCCTGATGTAACACCATGCTTAGAATTATCATATCTCAGTAAATGACCATTTGAACATATAGGATCAATTGAGTAGTGTTCATATCATTCACAGGTTCTCCATCTATAGTGTGGTTAGAAAGGCTCTACTACTGACAGATGAGTATAATAACAGATCTCTAACCATTAAGGCACAATGTAACTAGTTTTTGTGTTATACAGTGATGTGATAGGACTGGATGTATATGTTCCTTTCATTTAATTGTTTTGTAATTGTATAATGTCTTAAGGGCAATACTCTAATTGTACATAATATTTGCCCTTTCAATAAAAGTTACTCTTTGGAGGTGGAAGTATCATTTTAAACATGCACCTCTGATGTCCTCTTTTCTCTCTTTGTATGGATGAAGCCGAATGTTAATAGAAATTACATGACAATTTATCAATACTAGATAAAATGGATGTGGCCCTACCTAAATGGATTTTTTTGTGTCAGTTGGGTCATTTCCCACTTTAAGGTTTCTCTTTTTTATCAGTTGGTAGTGTTTGTTGGCTTCCTAGTTCTGTTGGCGGTTTTATCAAGTCTGTGAGCTGCAATGTATATTTGAGGCCTTTGTGGATGTGGAATTTTCAAAGGTGGTTTTAATTTTCTTTCTTTTGTGCTCCCTTCTCATTGTATGTCACTTTAAATGAAATGTTAAGGCCTTTTATTTTCCTTTTCATTTGTTAAAAAATAACTCATAATAGGGAAGAGATTGAAGAGGATGCCACCCATAGGGATGGGAAAAATGCAGGGGAGGATTTGGGATCTTATGTGATAGGCGAATACCACTCAGGTTAAAAGGAAATTTCTATAAAACAATTGTAAGGCCGACAATGCTGTATGGAGCAGAGTGTTGGGCAGTCGAGAAAAAAAAGTCCAAAAAAAAAAAAAAAACAGTGTGGCTGAAATATGTATGCTAAGATGGATGAGTGGACAAACTAGGAGGGATAGGGCCAGAAATGAAGTCGTTCAAAAGAACCTAGGAGTAGCGCCAATAGGTGATAAAATGAGAGGAAGTAGATTAAGATGGTTTGGTCAGGTGCAAAGAAGACCATCTACAGCACCCGTAAGAAGTGATCTGTTGCAAGTTGAGGGGGCTGGAAGACTGGTAATAGGGTGGATGCAAGAAGATAAGTTATGGACTCATAGGCAGAGTGTGAGGGAAATAAGGTGTCTTTCACAGGAGATTGATGTGACATTTAGATGGTTTAGAAGGAAAGAAAATGGGTTGGCTGACACACTAGCTAAACAAGGGGTTACTAGGGGAGATCCTTTCTGGGCTATGTCATATTTTTTTATTTAAATGGTCAACACCATCACAGGATGTGTGGTAGATGTACTTTTAAAGTTTTAATTAATGTTTTTGAATGAAGTTACTGTTACCAATCAAAAAAAACTACGTTAATTTTATTGGTAGTGTGTCAACCAAAATAAAAGTTATAAAGGAATGTAAAAGTAAGCATTAACAGTCAACATAGATTTTTCCTGGAACAAATATTAGTCCTACCTATTTGAATTTTACAGAACATTCTATTTCATTATTTCACTTTATTAATCAATGGTACAATTACATCTTGAGTATAATATACATTTTAATGTTTTTTGTCATCAACAGTATGTATCAATTTCCTTTTGACAACTGTCCACATTTTATTAATAAAAGAAGGAAAGAATGTAGAATATTTATAAAAAAGAAAAAAGAAAGAATGTAGAATGTAGAAAAATTTGTTCCAAACGCCCCGATATCCTTGGTAGCCTTACGCTACTTCACCCATCATAATCCATATATACAAACCTAGGGAACTAGATTCCTAGTTGCGAGTTGCAACCCTCCAATAAAGTTGATTTCTGCTTGTCTCTTGTTTGGCTAAGGCATCTGCCATGCTATTAACTTATCTTTGTCTTTATAGTTCATACTACCTTTTTAGTCAGCAATGTATTCATACTACTTGAGCCCCCAATTCTGTTGCTAACTGTTTTAAACACCCCCACCCCCAGAACACACACACACACCATGTCCATGTTGGCATTATCCTGGATTGTTTTGGGCAGTCCAGCCCACTATTGCCAGGAAATCTTCCTCCGCCATGAGTTTTCTGTAATTTAATAATAATTTACGTAACTTCAACCCCTGATCAATAGTATGTATCATTTTATTAATTTGCTATGGGAACCGCTCATTTCAGAGAAATGAGGTAGAGGAACTAATAGAGCAGCCAAAGTTGGCATGTCTAGACAGATATGCAGTCTATCACCTTCTTTTAAGTTCACATCTGACCAGATAAAATTGAGATACTAGAACAAAGTTTAGGCCATCAGCCATCTAACAGCAGCATGTCTGACTTTCTACATCTGAATCTGATAGAATCAAACACATTAACTGAGCTGACTAAATATTACAATATATACTTGCCTTCTCATTCAAATCCCCAAGTGGTGGGCCATGAATTTTTCCTCCCACATAAGGTGCACCCATTGGGAATCGTTCCACTAACTGATGGGCCATCAAGACATCAAGTCCATGCTTTTCATAGCTCATGAATGCACCCAAAGCTCCCAGGAACCCTTCATGCCGCAAAAACATTGCTTTTGCCTCACCTTTTGACCTAAACAACAAGTGTAAAATATTCAACTGAGGTTGTCATTAGCTTCTTATTTTAAGAGGTCTAGACACCATTTTGCTTCAAAGTATGGACATGACTCAAAGTTACTTCATTTCAAGCTTTTGTGCTCCAAAATGCCCTCAAACATAAGCAAGAGTTCTAAAAGATAGATTAATGAGTAAGGGCACTTGGAAATTGGGACTCTAATTTAAAAACTTGAAATGAGGAATTTATAAGCCATCTCCACACTTTGAAGCTCCAGTATGCCAGCACCTCATAAATGAGACAAGCAATGTGATCCCCCCTTCTCCTCTCCTACAATATAAATAAATAACAAGAAAGACAACAAACTCAAGACACTCGTGAAGCCGTCACTTGGAATTTAAAGGCACAAACTTTAGTACATTGAAAACTTAGGAGTTGGAAAGCATCTGATGAGCCAACATTTTTCCAGTTTAGTTTCATTACCACTATCTAATAAACTAAAAGAAAAAAAGGTGGCTCCTATACTCTAATACTTGAAAGTTTAGTACTTATTTTTATACTTACCAGAAATGAACTGCAAAAGAAATAGTATCCATGGTGTAAGCATGGCCTCTTATGAAGAATCCTCCAAAAAATATCCTCTTTATCCCAAACCGAAGTGCATTCAAATAAGAGATCTGATAAGCAGGAATCCAAATTAGAAACACTAAGAAACCAATTTATAAGCCAGCCCATCTACCAAATTTAGTTGGTCTTCATGAGTTAAATACCAAATATAGAAATATTTTAGATGAATGAAAATCAAAAAGGAAAAACTGCATCAAAATTAATTAAGATCATGGCACACATCCCCCAAAAATGAAAAGGCATAAAAAATAAGTTGTAGATTAACTTCAAATGAATGTCTATAAAAATCATATGACACTTAAACACTCCTAAATAGCACATAGTACAACAACTGCATCAAATTAATTAAGATCATGAGAGACACCCCAAAAATGAAAAATCAAAAAAAACAAGTTGTAGATTAACTTCACATGAATGTCTATAACAATCACATGTTACCTAAATGCTTTCTTAAATAGCTGGACTCTGAATTTGCAAGTTTGATGTAGTACAACAATATGCATTAACAAGAGATCAGACTCTTCAAAAATATGGAAAGCACTCTCATTAATATGCTTCAAACATCAAAATCCAACATTGGTAGCAGCTTGAAGAAAACAAAATCTTAAGAATGCTGAGAGAAATCACTTTGTAAAAAGGTATTGAAAATAATAAGTTGTGTTTTGAAGCTCACTTGGCTTCTGTTTTGGAGCTGCTACAGTAATCCGAACCAGTGAAGAAGGAAGAAGAAGATGAGGAAGAAGACAAGAGAAAGAGAGAAAAGGAGGGTTTAGTCGAAACTGATTAGTCACCCATTCAGTCGACCCCCTTATGTTTATTAGGTTCTAATTACACTTACAAAGACTAAACTGCCCACACTTAAGTGTGGGGCAGAGTGCTCTAATAAAACAGCCACATAAGCAAAGTACTTAACTGACATGAGATTACTAAACTACCCCTATTCGGCTCACTCTAACACTCCCCCTCAAGCTGGAGAATATATGTCATATAATCTCAGCTTGTTACAAAGATGGTTCACTTTCCCTGAGTTTAGAGCTTTTGTAAACAAATCTGCCCATTGATCATTCGAGCCCACATGTTCTGTGTTTATCTCTCCAGCAAGGACCTTCTCCCTCACAAAGTGGCAATCAACCTCTATGTGTTTTGTTCTCTCATGAAATACAGGATTGGATGAGATATGGAGTGCAGCTTGGTTGTCACAATACAGTCTCATAGGTTTATCCATGTGAAACCCAATTTCTTGTAGAAGATTCCTCAACTACACTAACTCACAGGTAGTATGTGCCATGGCCCTATACTCAGCTTCAGCACTACTTCTGGCCACAACCGTCTGCTTTTTACTCTTCCACGTCACAAGATTTCCTCCAAGAAATGTGCAATAGCCCGTAGTAGATCTTCTATCATTCACTGAGCCTGCCCAGTCTGCATCTGTATACCCTACTACTTCAAGTTTTCCTCCTGGTTTATACAATAGTCCACGGCCTGGAGCTCCTTTCAGATACCTCACAATTCTAAGAATTGCATCCCAGTGAGGTATACGAGGGTCCTGCATGAATTGGCTCACCACACTGACTGCAAAGGATATGTCGGGTCTCGTGATAGTCAGATAGTTCAGCTTCCCCACTAGTCGTCTATACCTTCCAGGATCTTCAATTACTTCTCCTGTATCACTGCTCAACTTAACATTTGGTTCCATAGGGATCTCAGCCGGTTTTGCACCTAACAATCCTGTTTCTTCCAATAGATCAAGAACATATTTTCTTTGGCACAGATTTACACCTTGTTTTGACCTGGCAACCTCTATTCCCAAGAAATACTTCAATGTTCCAAGATCTTTTGTTTGGAAATGATTTTGCAGAAATACCTTTAATTTGCCAATCCCCAATTTATCACTGCCAGTAATGACAATATCATCCACATAGACCACTAATAGAATCTTCCCAGCTTCTGAGTCATAGTTGAACACTGAGTGATCTACCTGGCATTGTTTCATTCCAAAACTCTTCACCACTTCACTGAACTTCCCAAACCAAGCACGCGGTGATTGTTTCAGCCCATAAATTGCCTTCTTCAATCTGCATACCTTACCATCCTCCCCCTAAGCAACAAACCCAGGTGGTTGCTCCATATATACCTCCTCCACAAGATCACCATGGAGAAAGGCATTCTTTATATCAAGCTGAAACAGAGGCCAATCATACATAACTGCCAGGGAAATTAGTACACGAACAGAACCAATCTTAGCCACCGGAGAGAATGTCTCCATGTAGTCCACTCCATACAATTGTGAGTAACCTTTAGCAACAAGTCTGGCCTTCAGACGCTCCACACTACCATCTGGCAAGTATTTCACAGTATACACCCATTTACATCCCACAGCATGCTTACCAGGTGGGAGAGTAGTAAGTTCCCACGTTTGAGTATGTTGAAGAGCAGAAAGTTCCTCCTCCATTGCCCGCCGCCAATCAGGTGAACTGAGAGCTTCTTGAACATTGTTAGGTATGGAAATAGAGGATAAAAGGGAAACAAACTGGAGATGTGATGTAGAAAGACGAGATAATGAAACAAAATTGGAAATGGGATGGAGGGTAGAACTGCGTTTACCTTTCCGTAAGGCAATGGGTAGGTCAAGGTCTGAAGGTTCAACAATAGGAGCCATGAGAGGATCCGCAGATGAGGTAGAAGCTGGAGGAGGGGCCGGTGTCGTTCGACGTGTATACACTTGCCGGATTGGTGGACGTTCGGTGGTGATCTGCACGGGATGAGGTGATGAGTCTACTCCAACAACAACATCTGGAACTGGATCACTGACAGGGAGAGGAAGAGGAAGTGCGGGTGGAGACGAAGGTACTTCAGGACTTGAGAAGAAGGGGACTGACTCAAAAAAGGTGACATCAGGGCAGACATAGCACTTCCGGGTAATGGGATTATAACACTTGTACCCTTTTTGAGTCCGTGAGTAGCCAAGGAAGACACATTTAATTGAGCGTGCATCTAACTTGTCTATTCCAGGGCTCAGATTGTGGACAAAGCACACACAACCAAAGACACGAGGAATTAATGGGAAGGGAGATAAAGTGGGAAACAAGATAGAGAAGGAAGACCGACCATGAAGGATGAAGGAGGGCATCCGATTAATGAGAAAACATGCAGTGAGTACAGCATCATTCCAAAAACGTTTAGGAACATTCATGTGGTGAAGAATAGACCGAGCAGTTTCAAGAAGCTGACGGTTCTTCCGTTCAGCTACCCCATTTTGTTGAGGGGTGTATGCACATGATGTCTGATGAATAATGCCATGTTGTTCTAAATACTGTTGAAATGAAGTAAGAAAGTATTCATGACCATTATCTGAACGGAGAATTTTGATTGGAACACCAAATTGTGTGCGTATTTCAGCATGGAATTTTTTAAAAATGGAAACAATTCACTTCTTGAAGGGTTCCTACCCAGAAATACTTGAAGGGTTCCTACCCAGAAATACCAGCAACACAAAAGGACTAAATAACCAACCTTCCTTTGAGAGTATCAGCCAACCATTCACGGATGAAATCACCTTCCTTGATGAAGAAAACTGTGCGCAGCAGAGAGCAACGAACTGTGATGTCTCAAACCTAGGGCGAACCAGCTCTCTCCATTAACTAACCAGAAACAAAGAAGAGAGTGTCACGAACACAGCTGAGATGCTTTGCAAGCAGAAGCAGGTCAGAAACCTCGCTCTGATACCATGTTTTGGAGCTGCTACAGTAATCCGAACCATTGAAGAAGGAAGAAGAAGATGAGGAAGAAGACAAGAGAAAGAGAGAACAGGAGGGTTTAGTCGAAACTGATTAGTCACCCATTCAGTCGACCCCCTTATGTTTATTAGGTTCTAATTACACTTACAAAGACTAAACTGCCCACACTTAAGTGTGGGGCAGAGTGCTCTAATAAAACAGCCACATAAGCAAAGTACTTAACTGACATGAGATTACTAAACTACCCCTATTCGGCTCACTCTAACAGCTTCCAAAAGATAATTTACAATGAGAATACAACAATATTGAGAAAAGAATTTTGTAATCATCTACAAGGTCCGGGATTTGTCCAATGAAAATGCAAGTTTGTACAAGTGCATACATGCACATTTATACACTCAATTTAACTAATTCCTATCCCAGCAATTTGGGATTGAGAAAAAAATCCTGTTCTACTACTAACTCTACTCTATTGAGGGCCATATCTTATGCCAAATGAGAAGTTCTAGGTCTTTGCTCACTACCAAACCCATGTCATTTTTTGCCATCAATATGCACCAAAACACTCATTCTCATTAGTATAGTTGGTCTTCCACAAACACGATTGAACTGTCTTATTCAACTTCCTCTCATCTAGTTACCCATTTATACTACCTTTAAGATCCCATGAATCTCCATGAAAAAGTCCACTTCTAAATATCAATCCTAATCGATTTACCCCACTTTGTGAATGTATTGTATATTTATTTTTTTAAGGTAAATAAAAAATTATTGAAGAAAAATAGAAAGTACAAGAAAGGTGACCAGCAGTCACCTGAGAAAAGAAGCATGTTGTTGGTGCCTATCTTGTAAATTTTTTCATCAAGTATATGATTAGCATAAGATAATCCCATGGCACCCCAGAATTCCACTTCATCAGACCTGTCATACTGTTAGGGCCCCCACAATAAATCCTTCCCTTGTCAAGGATAGTTGAATAAATCTGGAAAATAAATCTGGAGGTTTCTTGCTTAGAAAGAACTTCAGGTATCCAGTGCCTCCAAGGGTGGACGCATTTGTATATTTTGTGGCACTGAAGAGTGTTTCAATGATTAGGGCATGTTAAGAGCAGAGACTACAATATGGAAGCAAATGCTTCATGTGCAACAAAGAAAAGGAGAACATCAACCATCTATTCTCTACATGCAAGAAGGCACTAAACTGGATATATGGAAGTTTTTCCCTCAAAAAGTTGGTTTGGCAGGCAAGTGCAATTGCACTATTTCCAGCTTGGCAATCAATTGCAGGTGGATCAGATGCTAAGATCATATAAAGCATCATCTCTTCTGCCACATGCTATGGAATTTTGGAAAGAAAGGAAAGGAAAGATACCCTACAGAAGGTTTTAGGATAAAGATATTGAAGGCATGGGAAAGCTTCTTTTACACATTGGTTTTTGAAATGTGTTGGCAGTTTTACATGGCTGAATTATACATAGTGCACATATAATATATATTCCCTATTCAAATATTGGACAAGGTCTGCAACTCTTATATAATTTGACAATATCTATTTAGATCTAACTCGGGGTCATTGCTTGGTGCAATGGGAACATCTTAGGTTAATAAGCATGAGAACGTGGTTTTGAGTCTGAGAGCAGCTACTTCACACCACCCAAAAAAGTGTCAGAGATTAGGTCTATATTCAGCCTGCACCTCTCAAGACCCCAGATGGCCATGACCAGCATTTAGGGGTGGCCACGAGCCAAGCTTCTCACAAGCTATTCGAGCTCGGCTCGTGAAAAGCTCAGCTCGGCTCGGTTTAAACCGAGCTTCGAGCCAAGCTCAAGCCTAGTGAAGCTTGGCTCATAAGGCTCGCGAGCCTAGTATAATAAATTAATATTTTTTATTATATACATACATACATACATACATATACATATAAATATTTTTATTTTAAATAATAATATTTTATATATAATATTTTTATTTTTATGTATAATAGTAAATAATTTTTATAATTCTTAATTTTTTGTATGTAAAATAAAAAATATTTTTATATGTATATTTTTTTTAATTGGCTTGCAGTCGAGTTCGAGCCTAATACAGCTTCAGCGAGCCGAGCTCGAATAGCCAAGTATTCGGCTCGAATCCACCCCTACCAACATTGTGTAAGTGGGAACAAGGAAGGTCAGAGTCCAATGGCTTATTACAATTTTTCCCTAGGACTGACTCCTAAAGTGAGCCCCAGATGTTAGCAACTTAATAAAGCATGATTTGAACATAGCACACTAAAAGGTTGATCTAATGCAACTTGCCTGCCCAATATTATATGAAATCATTCGTAGAAGGGATAAGGAAATATCTTCAGGTCTGTAGTCTTCAAGCTCCTTATTTTCATAAATTGCCTTGCCAAAGCTAGAAGCAATGGTCGACGCTGACAGGCCAATCTGTAACCATTAAAAAATCAATAAGTTCATCATATTAAGATGGAAACCTTACATAATAAGTTCAATAATTACAATGTCAAGAACTAAAAAAATAGCACACTAAACTAAAGCTGAAATGACAAATTGACTCATTCTACAATAACAAATTGTTAGTGTAGGGGTATTTCTGTCTTTATATGTTGAGGTTGCTGATCTGTAATATTATATTAGAACTAGTGTCCCTCACTTAAATAAGGGCACATGTGTCTTTTCCATTATATTAATAATATAAAACATGTCTGGCCGAATGGGAGATGTATCGTTTCCCTAATTCGAACCAGACTTTTCTCTCTCTCTCTCTTTCTTGCTTCTTTCTTCTTCTTTTTCTTGGCTGCTATCAAACTAACAGAACTCAAAGGCAGGCCAAATCATAATATGGTATCAAAGCTCAACTAAGCAACTCGGATCTGCCCAGATTTCTGTTCTCTGCGCACTCAATCTAGGGTTTTCTCTTGATTTCTCTGCCATCGATTGGAGATAAGCGAAAGGGTTGAAAAGGAGTGGTCGCCCTCTTCCCTTGGAGGTTTCTATGCCTCCAGTTGTGCTGTTCATGGTCGGTTGCTGTGGTTTCTAAGAAAGCCCTCCCCTAATCGATGAACAGAAGAGGGCTGATTCGTGTGGTGTAGTGGGTGTCTTGTGTGGACTGATTTTCTTCTGGTCTGGTTTGTTTTTCGGGTGATGAGGTAAGAGATCTCTATGAATATTTTTTGTTATAAATCAAATAGGAAGTATGTTTCAGATCGTATGATGGGATTTCAGACTGTAGTGTGCTAGGGTTTATGCTGCTTTTTGTGTAATTCGAAGGGGGAGTGGTTCTCATATAGTGGTGAGATTTCAGGTAGTCGTAGGGTAGGGTTTGTGGTGTAAAGAGTGCAACCTTCAGCAATAACAAGTGCTGAAACCAGTGTGATCAAGTAGTGTGTAGTACGCCGAATTCGGTGATAACAGAATTCAGCAATTGGAGATAACAGTGATAGCAAATCTAATGTGATGATACCTACTGACTACCTGAATGTTCAAATGACCTCCATTAAACTGAATGGAGAGAATTATGTACCTTGGGCTAAATCTGTAGAAATTTTTCTGAAGGCAAAGAAGAAGGTGAAACACATAAGGGAGGAGAAACCCTCCACTGATTCTCATGAGTATGAAGACTGGGAACAAGAGGATGCACAAATTATCACGTGGTTATGGAATAGTATGGAACCCAAGATTAGTGTAAATTTCATGTTTCTTAACACTGCCAAAGATGTGTGGAACCATGCTAAGAAGTTGTATTCTGGTCAAGACAATACAACCAAAGTATATCAGCTGTATCAGGAATACTTTAATCTGCAACAAGGCAATCAGAGTCTAGAGAAGTACTATGCTAGTATGAGAAACATTTGTAATGAGTTGAATGTTTATCACCCCCTCACTTCTGATGTCAAAATTCAGCAACAACAGAGAGAATAGCTTGATGTGACTCGATTTTTGGTGGGGCTGAAATCTGAGTATGAACCAGTGTGGGCTCAGATACTAGGAGGGTCAGCTCTCCCTTCCTAAGAAGAGGTGTTTGCTCGACTTCGGAGGACTTCTTTTGGATCTACTGAGAATTCTAATGTCTCAGATAGATCAGCCTTTGCAGTGTCAAGGGGCCGTGGTGTTAGAGGTGGAGCTCGAGGAGCTCAGTCTGGTCGGGTGGTAGCAGTGATCCGATATATGGCCGGAGTGGTGATGGTGGACCTACATATAACCGTGGTGGTGGTCGTACTGGAGGTAGAGATTCAGGGGGAGCCCGTGGTAGAGGATGTGGCTCGGGTCCGAGGAGATGTATTCATTGTTTTATGGATGGACATACCATTAATTATTGCTATGACTTGCATGGTCCACCCTCAAACCTGGGCCAATCATGCCATGACTAGTGACACCAGTTTCAGACAGGAGAATCGTTCAGCTGATCAGATGCCTCCTACATCCACAGATGGTCCCGAGAAGGAGATGGTGAGTGTTCCCCGTGATGAGTATGAGAGGTTTGTCCAATCCACATCTCAGCAGAACACGGCTACTTTCGCACACTCAGGTATGGCTTGTTTGGCATCCACTCCCAATCCCTGGATTATTGACTCTGGAGCCTCCGATCACATGACTAGAACTCCAGGTGTGTTTTCTTCCCTCTCTCATTGCTCAACATCACAATCTGTTACCCTTGCTAACGGTTCCACATCCTCCATTTGTGGTGTTGGTAATGTTGACCTGGACCCTGTATCCCTATCCTCAGTTTTGTATGTCCCTAAATTTCCGTTTAACCTTATGTCTGTTAGTAAGCTGACCAAGTCACTTAATTGTTCTATTACCTTTTACCCTTGTATGTGTGTTTTTCAAGATCTCAAGACGGGGATGAAGATTGGTGGAGGGCATGAAGCTGGTGGATTGTATTATCTTGACGGTGGTGGCAGAACATCAACAGCTCTCCAGTCATCTCTCTCTCCTCTCCAGTGGCACTATCGATTTGGTCATCCTTCGCTGAAAGTTTTGAAATCTTTGGTTCCTTCGTTGAGTCAACTTTCTGTGTTAGATTGTGAGTCGTGTCAGTTGGGGAAACACCATCGTGTTCCCTTTAGTTCTAGGGCTGATAACCGTGTGTCGAGTCATTTTTCTTTGGTTCATTCAGATGTTTGGGGTCCTTATAAAGTGATGTCATACAATGGATAGAGATATTTTGTCATTTTTGTTGATGATTTTTTAAGGATGACGTGGCTCTATTTAAAGAAAGAAAGAAGTGAATTGTTTACCATCTTCTAGAAATTTTATGCTGAGATTCGCAATCAATTTGGTGTTAACATTAAAATTTTTCTTTCTGATAATGGCCGTGAATATTTATCTTCATCATTTCAAGAATACTTGGACCAACATGGCATTATACATCAGACCTCATGTACCTACACCCCATAACAAAATGGGGTGGCTGAGAGAAAGAATCATCATCTTTTGGAAACAGCACGATCCCTCATGCATCAAATGAATGTTCCCAAACCCTTTTGGAGTGATGCGGTGCTTACTTCTTGCTTCTTGATTAATCAGATGCCCACGTCTATCCTTGATGGTCATTCCCCATTTACTACCTTGTTTTCCACCTTGTCTCCGTTTCCTCTTTCTCCTCGGGTATTTGGGTGTGCCTGCTTAGTCCATAATCTGGGCCCCGGGAAGGACAAGTTAGATGCACGTTCCATCAAGTGCATCTTCCTTGGCTATTCTCGGACCCATAAAGGGTATAAGTGTTACCATCCTAGTTCTCGACGTTCCTTTGTGTGTGTTGATGTTACCTTCTTTGAGTTTACTCCGTTTTTCTTGGGGTCTGGTGATGCTTCTTCCTCCTCATCACCTCCCCCTCTTCCACTTCCAATTGCCGATTTTGTTCCCTTTTTTCCAGCCGTGACCAAGTCCTTGCCTCCAGTGCCACCACCTGTTGAACGCCCACCTATCCGTCAAGTGTATACACATCGCCCACATGTACCGGCTGCTACTCCTCTGTATCCATCACCGTCGACAGATCAGGAAGTTATCTCCACACCAGCCCCGAACCCAATATCTGATCTTGATCTTCCCATTGCCTTGCGGAAAGGTAAACGCACTTGCACCCTTCATCCTATTTCCCTTGCCTCTCCAGGGTGGTGTCGTGCAATGGAAGAAGAACTCTCAGCTCTACTTCATAATCATACTTGGGACCTTACCGCTCTTCCTCCTAGAAAGCAGGCTGTCAGTTGTAAGTGGGTTTATACTGTTAAGTATTTGCCTGATGGTAGTGTTGAGCGCCTGAAAGCTCGATTGGTTGCAAAAGGGTACTCCCAAACCTATGGTATTGACTACACAGAGACCTTCTCCCCAGTTGCTAATATAGGGTCGGTTCGTGTTGTGATCTCTCTTGTAGCTATGCATGATTGGCCCCTCTATCAGCTTGATATCAAGAATGCCTTTTTACATGGTGATTTGCTCGAGGAGGTCTACATGGAGCAACCACCAGGGTTTGTTGCTCAGGGGGAGGATGGTAAGGTATGCAGACTAAAAAAAGCTATATATGGGCTTAAACAGTCTCCTCGAGCATGGTTTGGTAGGTTCAGTGAGGTGGTAAAGAAGTTTGGTATGAAACAGTGCCAAGTTGATCATTCCGTCTTCAGTCATGACTCTCAGGCAAGAAAAATCCTATTGGTGGTGTATGTAAATGATATTGTTATTACCGGGAATGATAAAATGGGCATTAACAGGTTGAAGACTTTTCTACAGGAACATTTTCAAACAAAGGACCTTGGTAAATTGAAATATTTCTTGGGGATAGAAGTAGCAAGATCTAAGCATGGTAATAATTTGTGTCAGAGGAAATGTGCTTGATTTGCTAGAAGAAACAGGTTTGTTAGGTGCTAAACTAACTGAAACACCTATGGAAACAAATATTGGGTTGAGCAGTGATATGAGTAAAGTGTTTGAAGACCCTGGCAGATACCGACGACTTGTAGGTAAACTGAATTACCTAACCATTACTCGGCCAGATATTTCATTTGCGGTTAGTGTGGTAAGTCAGTTCATGCAGAAACATCTGGTTCCTCATTGGGATGCGGTTCTAAGAATTGTGAGGTATTTAAAAGGGGCCCCTGGTCGTTGTTTGATATACAAAAGTGGTGGAAAACTTGAAATAGAAGGGTATACTGATGCTGACTGGGCCGGTTCTATGTCTGATAGGCGGTCTACCACAGATTATTGCACTTTTCTTGGGGGTAATCTGGTGACATGGAAAAGTAAGAAGCAAACAGTCGTGGCGAGAAGTAATGCAGAGGCAGAATATAGAGCTATGGCACATACTGCTTGTGAATTAGTGTGGCTAAGGAACCTTCTACAGGAGATAGGATACAACATTAACACTCCAATGAAGCTCTATTGTGACAATTAGGCTGCAGTTCATATTTCTTCTAATCCGGTGTTTCATGAAAGAACCAAGCACATAGAGGTTGACTGTCACTTTGTGAGAGAGAAGGTGCTGAATGGAGTGATAGACAATGCATATGTTAACACAAGAAACCAGTGGGCAGACTTATTTACAAAAGGGTTGAGTCGGGGAAGAGTGGACTACATATGTAACAAGCTGGGATTATATGATATATACTGACCAGCTTGAGGGGGAGTGTTAGTGTAGAGGTATTTCTATCTTTATACTTATGTTGAGGTTGCTGGTTTGTAATATTATATTAGAACTAGTGTCCCTCACTTAAATAAGGGCACATGTGTCTTTTCCATTATATTAATAATATAAAACATGTCTGGCCGAATGGGAAATGTATCTTTTCCCTAATTCGAACCAGACTTTTCTTTCTCTCTCTCTTTCTTCCTTCTTTCTTCTTCTTTTCTTCTTGGCTGCTATCAGAATAACAGAACTCAAAGGCAGGCCGAATCATAATACAAATAACAAATGCTGTAGTTTGGTTATCCACTTGACAGTTCAGTCAATCTTCTTTCAGCCAGTCTTTGATTGAATTAAAATAAAGGTCCATAATAGACTCAACAATGTGTCACCACACACATAGACTCAATTCGGCTTTGGTTCTTTTTGGATTTTCCTGTGCAGCAGCAATATAGTGAGTTCTAATATGAGTTTCTGTGTAGACTTTTAGAAGTTCAGTTAGGTATTTGTTTTAAACAGTGTTGAAAGACTCAGACAGGACTGAACAGTCGGACCATAAAACCTGGGCTGAGTCAAACCCAGATAACTGTTGAAAAACAGATGGGTTTCAATGACCCAGCTGATTTTCACAACCTGCTCAGGCCACTAAATCACTAGAAACTTTAAAATGAAAATAGAAAGATTTGAACTCATGGCTTCTTGGTTATGCATGTTAACTTATTACCATTAATAATATCTTGTTATTTATGCCTATTTATGTCTCTTTAATATATAGTCATTAAATGCACATATATCTTGAATAAAATGTAAGTTGCAAGACTTGAACCCTGGTTGCTTGCATCAAAAATCAAGAAACTAACCATCTAGTCACAGTTTTTGCATGTGTTTTAAAATGAAAAAATATATTATATGTTATTTATGACTCACGGTCAAACCATTTGACCTGTGACCCAGCAAGCATTCAGGTTTTGTGTCTAGTTCGAGTCTTACAACACTGGTTCTAAAGCTAAGATTTTAGTGGAATCATAAATGCATATCAATTGATATGACTATGATAGTAAGTCCTCATCTGACCTTTTTCAAGATTTTTTTAATGGATAACATGAATTTCATTAATTGGTGGAATTAGAAACAATGATTTAGTTATATATAATACATGACCTTTTCATGTCTTTTAATATAAAGCCTATATTAGGCACACAAAATTGGCATAAGACCAGCTTCAAATGTACCACACAATTTGAAGCATGAGTTTTAGCAGGTTTGCCAAAACACAGAAAAAATTCAATAATGTGAAGACTTTTTTCTACACCAATGTTGTGTGTGTGTGTGTGTTTTGTAGTTTTGGTCTTTGTTTCTTTCTAATGACATTTCAAGACTGACTAACCAATGTAAAACTTAAGCACAGAAAAGAAAGGCTAATTCATCAGTTTTTACCACACAAGCACATGTAGGTTTATATTTTCTGAGGTTCTTCTTGCCTTCCTGCCTTTAACTTTTATTCCTTTTTTCATTTGATTGTCATTTTTTTTCTTATTACAACACCCTCATTGATGTTGTCATAATTTTACTCTTGATAAACAAATGCACATGCATAATATGTACACACCACATATGTATCTTTGCATCTTAGATCCTAGATAGGTGGTCAGATTCTAAGGCTTTCCTCAGGCAGCCTCTCAAGCATGTCTTTCAAATTCACTGATTGTTTGCATAACAGCTGAACTGCTAGCAGCCTAGGAACAAGAATAACAAGAACTTGGTGCTCCAGGACTTGTTACATCATTCACAATCATAATTGACATAACGTCGCAATTTCCTTGGTTATGTACATGAAATTTCTCCTACCATGCTTTTAGGATACAAACAATTATAGTTAAGGGTCCGTTCGGTTCACAGTCGGAATTGGAATCGGAATGGTCTATTCCCATAGTCTGTTTAGTTCAGATAGGAACTGGAATCAGAATGGGATTTTCATTCCCAAGGGAGGGGAAGGGAATGACCATTCCCTTAAATGGGGCAATGCCATTCCAGCGGAAATGGGAATGGGATTCCAATTCCACCCAACCAAACAGTTGGATCAGAATGACCCATTCCAATTCCGATTCCAGATCCCTAGTCCCATGAACCAAACGGACCCTAAAAACCTATCACCTTTACCTTGCTATAATCCATGCCACCATAGATGTCTCCAACAAGCATGTCTATTTTCCTATTATCTCCACGTTGACTCAACTCCAGCAACTCATCAAAACTGGAATTAGATATGGATGTTAGTTAACATGGATAAAAAAATTAAAAAAAAAAAAGAGCTAGGATATACTATAAATAGAAGAAAGCCAGGAGGACCTTTTGCACTTTGTTAAAAGCCTTCCCAGGCCCCAATAAGTACCACCACCAACATTGGTCCCACTAACCCGCTGAAACTTCCCTTCACCATCTACCTATACCACCAGAAGAAAACATGAGATCCTCAAGAACTCCTTGAACAGTAAGTTTTAGGTCACTGAATACCAAAAGTAAACTAGGCAGGAAATAAGATGACCATAACCTTGATCATGCTAACACCAGATCCAATGTTAACAAGGAGATAAGGGAACAAATCATTATGGTCAATCTGGACAAATTCTTTATGACCCTCCATGTGTGTGAAAGCTTCATGACGAATTGCCTACACAAAGTAAGCTTAATGAAGAACAACCATAAGCCAACTATAAGCAGAAGGAGATTCTTAATTAAAAACAACCATAAGCCAAAGGATAGAAGAACACCTTAAGCAAAAAATTTGCTCCAGCTACCAGACAATCCATTTCATCTTCCTTATCGATGCTAACTCCAAGTCTCTCTTTGAAGAGGTCTGCAAATTTGTATGCGCCACCACCTGTGGCCTTCACAGAAATGTTAACTAATAAATTTACCAACATCCATTAAGAAAAGAAATAAACAAACATTAAGAACAATTAGAAACTCCAAGGCGTCCAAGCAGACAGAAGACCAGTTCTTTGATTGTAGTTCACAATTTTCTTATGCCGATATTATTCCAAACTATGCAAATATTTACAGAGAGAAAAAGACCATATTGATGACTGGAAAAGTTAATGACTATATGAAGCTACCATAGTTTTCAAGTCACCAAGGCAAAGCTAGGCAACAGGGCACTTTGTCACCTAGTTGCCTAGGCTGGTGCCTAGGACCTATTTGATAAGTTTTTTGAAAATAAAAAGTATAAATCCTAGGGAAGTTCCATAGATGTCATAGTAATAAGCAAGTATCTTTAACTAATAATTACCATAATCCACATGAAATAAGCATAAAGTATAAACCCCGTATCAAAACATTGAAAATCAGCATATTTGTGAGAAGAAAAAAGAAGAAAAGAAAACATAGAAAATATTGGGGCTGAGCCCTTGTTTTGGTCCTAGAAAGAGGATGACAACGTATACGTCGATTGAACCCAAACAAATAAGAAAATAATAAAAAAGAAATAGTATAATAATAATAATAGTGATAATAATAATAATAATAAAAAACCCGCAAGATGAATAATTTAGTGTAATGATCTGTTATAATGCTATTAATAACATAAAATAAAAGAATATAAAAATATTATGTAGTGTCTAGAAGCTCTAAAGGAATCCTTTTCTCATTTCTCTTATTTATGTTACTTCATGACCATTTCCTTCATCCTATTTTTTGTGCGTGTGCATGTAGGGGGGACAATATCCATCTTGGTGGTGGCTATAAATAAAAAAAAAAAAAAAACATCAGTTAATAGTTGGTCCATTTCAGTAATTATCTTTCCATGAATCTCCATCAAATCTTGCATTCTTCATGGTTGATGCAATAGGTTGCTTTTCTATTAGGAGACCAAGGTTTGAAAAGGCCTTTTCCTATAACAGTTTTCATTATCAATCCATAAGGTATAGATCATTGAAATCTGCTAGCATCTTAAGACCTCTTAATGGAACTAAAACAGCTTAAGTTAAGTATACTAACCAGAACAGATCTCTCCATTATTGTCACCAAAAAAAAAAAAAAAGAAGTTAATACAAATTTTAGTTTTGATGAAGGGTAGCTAAGCTAGCAAACCTATGAAGCAGATTCTTTTATTGCTTAATGATGAGAAACATGTCCTTAGGTGATGCAGGGGAGAGCCTTATAATGTCTTTAGGAGTATGATTTTTTTTTTTTTCAGCAAAGCATGAATATGCAACAGAGGAATAGGTTGAGAAATCTAGCAGAGCAGTTCTAGGTTAAATAGTTGACAACTCAACAAACACTAATGACTTGTGCAATCCCATCCCGACTTCCGTCTTTTATGTTGATCAATTTGTTAGGATTCCAAAAGATCCTTTATAAGGCCTAAGTTCCTTCTTTGGTGTAGCTCAGGTAAATATTTAACAAACTGCTTGAAAATAAGAATCTAGTAATTGCCAAAAGTAATCTACGGTACAAGGTTTACCTTAATTATTGCATCTTCATTGGCTGTGGCCCCAGAATGCCAACATTGTGAATCAGTCCCTGTCAATAAGAAACTTACCACAATTAACCATGTGTTAAAAATGTTTTAAGTATTTCTTTGAAACTTGCGTAGTAAAAAGGCTTAATTATTTCTTGGAAACTTTAAAACAAAATTCCAAATAATTGTACGTTAGACACTTCAGCAACAAATATCAACTAAAGAGCTAATATATTTTACTATGTTTCACAATTTAAAAAAAAAAAAGGAAAAAAGAAACATAGTCAAAAAATAAAAGGAAAATAGTAATGCATACCACCACGGTGAAGCTGCTTGGAAGAAATAAAATCTAAGCACTCATTAATCTTGCTTGTCTCGAACTTCACAAAATGGAGCCTCCCACCTAGAATGGGATAACTTCTCCTATTACCATTAGAAACCCCCAGTCTCTCTTTTAGAGATCTCTTCCTCTTATCATCAACTGAGCGATCCTCGTGTCTTGAGAAATATACCAACTTAATCAGTGATCCTGCCAGCAAGAAAATGGAATTACTGGAGTATCAAGATAAAACATCTATTTTGTCAAACCAGAAGCAATCAATTCTGAGAAGAAACCAAAGCTGAAAAATGAGAAATAACTAATAAGAAAACTGTCATTTTAGTTCATCGTCCAAAAATCATGGTTCTCAACCAATTTAAGCATATATAGAAGTTTTATAATTTCAAATTTTCAAGCTCTAAAGCAGAACTAGAACTAACCCTGAAATTTCATCACAATGAACCCAAAGATATAACTTCAAAATCAGATACAGATGTAATGGGTGGCAGAATAGGTAAAGCCACATAGGAATTGGTTCCTCAAACTATACCAGAAGCTAGTCAGCTACATAGAAAAATAATAAATTGCATAGTTGCAGAGGAAACATGGAGAACAATCTAAGCCACTTTCACTTCGAAAAGAATCCTAAATTGACGAGCAACATAATAAAATACACCAAAAATTATATACCAAAAGAATAAAAATTAAGAAACTTGATGGTAAAACTGATCTAAATAATCAAGGAAAAGAAAAACGGCCACCAATCAGAAAACATTAAGCTAAAGAAAGGACATAGAAAATGGCACAAAAAATGAAACATGGTGTTAGCAAAACAGGGAGAGGGGAAAACCAGACCCGCCCAAGAATCACAAAAATTCAACAGTAACAGAACATAAAGTTACTAGATTCGGATACGCATTTCCAGGAAAATAATGACAGAAAAGGAAGACATAACCACGCCAGATCCACCGAGAAGCAAAAGAGTAAGAAAATGAACTAACAGTGACGAGAAGGAATATTCTCAAAAAAGAAAAAAAAAAGGAAGAATATTGACATTCACCTCCAATGTCCAGAGATAAATGAGAGATATCATCAGACTGGTTAGGCAACAGAATTGTTGGATCTCTCTCCTCAAAATTCCCCTGAATAGCTGCGCCGCTGAGGTCGAGCTGAGGCCGCGAGCTCGATCGATGAATTGGGTTGGCAGCCGGCGGCGCCATTTCTCTTCCGCCTTGTTTCTCCTCCTCGTCTTCCTTGTTCTTATCGTTATTCTCCTCAGTCGCCGCCTTTATATAGTGGTTTTCAAGAACTGGGCGTTCAGTTGGACCAGCCATTAATCCAAACTTCCCTCCACCTGCTGCCTAACCCCAACTGTTTGTGCAAGCGTATTTGGTGGGGTTGTCCTTTACTCATGAGCAAAAAAGACCAACGGATACAGAATAATTAAAAACGAATAGGAAAATGTAGAAATAATAAAAAATACTTTTTTTCAGATTCAAATCAAAGCAAGAACAGAAACCCGACAGTATTGATGAGTAAAAATCAATACCCAAGTGGTTGAATCAACCAGTCAACCCAAGGCAAAAATCAAAGCAGCTTCTTTGCATTTATCGCCTGCCTGCTGTTAGCTTCGAAGAAACCTGAAGCAAGATAACGAAATAAAGGTGAAGGAATTCACATCTTTTTTCCTTTTATTGTTTATACTTTATTGAGGACAAGTGTCAACCCACATGAAAATGATGGCTAAAGGTGAAGGAATGGGCGAACAATTTGAAACCCTCAAGTTATTATACTTTGAAGTTAAGAAACTAGCCGACATAATCACGTAATAAACAATAGAAAAACCCAACCCAGATGAGTAAATACTAAATACCACCGAAAATAGATAGAGCCCCCCTAAAAACACGTAGAAATCTATGTAAGTTGTAACCACCCCAACCGTCATTTTCGTGAGGTTTCACACTTCCACTTCTCTTGGCCCTTCATCAGCAGTGATGGCTGGTTAGTGATCACAGCCCAGACATTAGAAGCCTGAATGGGAAGTTCAGGAAGTTATTAGTTAACAATGAAGAAGACGAAGAACATGAATATATCTTGAAAGTGAGTTCGGATTGGCTCCTCACACCCAACGAGCCCCTTGCAATTGGAAGTTCAGAAGTACGATGGAGATGTTCCCGATGCAAGGCTGTTAAGGCTGTTCGAACGGGCCTTGCACTGGAAATATCACCCCATGAAGTAAACTACATAGGTGATAGGTACTTAGATATTCCCAGTAAGGTTGTAAAGGTTGTTCGAACATGCACCGACTGAAGCCGATCTCAGCTATATGTTGATTTGTGTTCACTCACACCGGATCTGCTCTTCACACCTGGCGCCTCACAGGTGCCTCACACGCACATTCTACATGCATTGGAAACATCTCCAATACTATTAGTTATTATTCACGGAGATATGTCCAATGCATGGTGGATGTGCCTGTGAGCGCCCATTTGTGAAGAGCATATCTGAGCTGACCACATGGCAGATTTGAAAATCGGACTCCAAATATTTGAATTCGGATATGCTCACACACTTCATACCATCCTCACAAATACATCACTGTCGTGTGCCGAGAATCTTCTCACTAATGATAACATTATGTCCGGGAGATATTCTCAATCCATGCCTATGATGCACTATGAAGTTGACGTGAGGAGCATATCCGACCTCCAAATATCCATACCCGTGTGTTTTGGTTTTCGGGAGAAGCCATCCTTCTTTTAGCCATGTCCACTAGCAACCTAGACGTATATCTCAACATGCATTGGAAATGTCTCTTGTATATATCATTAGGAGATGTTTTCAATACACAGTTGGGATGTGTTGTAGACATCTCCCGTACATGTTATTACTATGCAAATACATACAAAATATAAGGTTTTGCATTCTATATATTAGCATTTGTAATCCTTCCAAACGGAGCTTGGTTAATACACAGTTGGGATATGTTGTGGGGGTGTCAATGTGAACTTGTATTGGTATGGCTTTTTTAAAATGCTTTTCGGAACTCAAATTGCTTTTCATCTCGGTCAATGTGTCATTGCCATTTTTCGGTCAATTTGTGATATCATTAATGGAAAACATTCAAAATAATACAAAAATCTGGTTAACACATTGAACAGGTCAGATGGGTCAATATGGTTTTTCACTTTTTCCTCTCTTTAACTTAGCATTTAGGCTATGTTTGGTTTGAGGGAAAGGAAGGGAAAGGTAGATAAACCTTTACAACCCGTGTTGAAGAATCAATTTTTGGTTAAGTATCGATTTTTTGGCTAAGTACTTCTACATTTGGACTGCTTCCAAGTGGCCGATGACTCAGGTCGAAGTGAACTTTGGCTGCCGAGTTGAGTCGAGCTGGGCAAGCTAGGTGGCGAGCTGACTATAGTGTCGAGCTGCCTATGAGGTGTCGAGCTGACTAGGTGGCGAGTTACCTGTGAAGTGCCGGGCTGACCAGGTGCCGAGCTGCCTATGAGGTGTTGGGCTGATCAGGTGTCGAGCTGCCTGTGAGGTGCCGGGTTGACCAGGTGTCGAGCTGCCTGTGAGGTGTTGGGCAGACCAGGTGCCAAGCTACCTGTGAGGTACCGAGCTGCCTGTGAGGTGCTGGTTGACCAGGTGCCGAGCTGCCTATGAGGTATTGGGCTGACCAGGTGTCGAGCTGCCTGTGAGGTGCCGGGTTGACCAGGTGCCGAGCTACCTGTGAGGTGCTGGGCTGACCAGGTGCCAAGCTGCCTGTGAGGTGCCGAGCTGCTTGTGAGGTGCTGGTTGACCAGGTGCCGAGCTGCCTGGTGGCGAGCTGAATTGATGAGCTTTGCTGCTCTTAAGAGACCTGCAAGGAACCAAATGTCAGAGGACCCGGGGTGGCTAACCGGGCGAGGTCGCTCCGATGCTTAAGTCAGTACTCTCATAGTAGACTGCGAGCTAAAAATCACAAAGTTTGAGAGCTAGAACTTGCTTACTTGCTTGCTTGCCTCTTGCCATTGGGGTTGGTGCCTTTATATAGGCATTGTTTGGCGTGGGCTTCACGCACCATATCCGAGATTTCTGCGAGATCGTCTAAGTGGTCGAGATTCCTGGAGGTAACTGCCATGCACGTTGACCACCTTCCAGATCGTTCGGCACGTGGGCCAACTTCCAAGGATCGTGGGAGTGTTTGAATATGCATGTCGAATTTGTCGACGAGCACGTCTTGCAAGTCGCCGGGTCGGCACATGTGCCAGGTCGCCAGGTCGGTGCCTGTGCCAAGCCGCCAGGTGGGACACCATCAACTTGGCTAAGGCAAGTTGTTGCCAAAGTGGTTCCGAGTGTCACCTAATTGTTCCGAGGTGCCATGTGTCACAATATCATTGGAGGGCCAAATCTGCCCTCATCATTTGTATTAATTCCCCTTTCTTTCCCTTCCTTTCCCTATCTTTTCCTTCAAACCAAACATAGCCTTAGAGACTAATCTAAAGTGGGTGACCCGTTCACCAACTCAACCATATGGGTCAACAAAAAGGTAAACACATCTATGAGTGTTTTTTTTACTAGATAATGAATTAGGATGGATTAGTGTTAGATCCACTTATAAGTAGATAAAACTATGGTTTTTAAAATTGGACTGGAAAAACTAGGAATCGATTAAGTGACCGGTTTCGATTTTTCCTAAAACTGTTGATTTTAGTTAGCAAACCGTTGACTTGGGCGATTAATCATTCGAATGGTTTTAATCGTTTTTATTTATTTTTATTTTTTTGTCAAAATAGGCTGACCATTTAGTTCAAATGGTCAGACCGTTTGACTCAGTAACCAAACCCCTGACCGATTTGGTCTCTGGGTCATTTTTAAAAAACCATGGATAATACTAGACTACTTTAATCAAATCGAATTTGAATAAATATAAACCCATTTTGCAGCCCTGGTATAGACATGATAAATTGATACCTACAAAGTTAATAAACTGTGACATTAATTTTCTTTTTCTTTGTAAAAAGAACTGATTTCACATCTGACTCCTGCCCAAAGGACAATGATGCGGCAATTCAAGGGTGGGGATACAGCAAGGTGACGGTGAGGCCCACTAGAAGTACCACCTGTTTAATCCTTCGCCTTACTTAGTAATCTTTTAAATTAAGGGGTTTTTATAGTTCATTCCACCCCTAAGGATTTTTAGGGATGGAGATGCAGTTTATTAGGGGGGGGGCTACTAGTAGACTAAGAGATGACTGCAATTTCAGAGATGGATTGCAATACACTTATATTAACAGTATAACATCACGTACACTAATTATGCTATTGTATTACAAAGATAATAATAGCAGGACTCGAAACCGCACTACGGCTGGGACAATTCATCCAGTGCACCAATTATGCTATTTCTCAATTGGCCTCGCCTCATTTTTTTAGAGTGACACCAATGACTATCATTAACTATTGTGTCATTGGCTTGGACAACGTGTCACTCTTTAACGCTCTTCCAACTCCCAAAATAAATAAAAAATATTTATTTTTTTCTTTAGAGAATATATAGTAAATCCAAACCTTTTTGGTCCATTTTCTCCAATACCCTACTTTTTCTACTCTCTATCTCATTTAACTTAGCCCCCCCAAAAGAAAATTCCTAGACCACTCGAGCCACCATTGATTGGTGTTTTTTTGTTTTTTATTAAACATGCAAATATGTGATATTACATAATTGATTATTCAATATTTTTAAGATCAAGGAAAATATCAAATAATAATAATAATAACAACAATAACAACAACAACAAAGTCAAAAATTCAAGAAATCAGCATTGGGCTTTGCAAGTTCCTTTTAACTTCTGACTATTACTAAAGACCCAAACCCTAAGTTGGGTGATGACTGGTAAACGACAAAGGCCATATTGGGGATGTTTGGATAAAAACTGATGTTGTAACCAATTCGATCAATTATTATATAAAGCATATGTTGGAGAAAGCATGATACCAAAAAAACTTATAAGTTATAACCAATTCGATCACTGATATAGCATTAGTGTAAATGCATGGGAGTGCAAATAAGCTGAACGCAAATTCTGATTATTTACTTTCGCAAAAGTAAAATGTTGTGGATCCACCTTATATATAAGAGAAAAGAGGTAAGAGGGTTACTTGTTTGGTAATAAAGTAGGAAGCAAGAGGATGTGGTCACCACCTTATATGAGAGAGAACTGATAGGAGGAGGGTAGTATAAATATTGTATCAATTTTTTATATACAAAATTTGCAATACTAATATATGCAAATGAGACAAAAAAAAGTACAAATTTTATATGAGATTGAAGTGCAAATCATAATTACAAACCAATAATGCAAAACTATACTGAATGCAAATTTTGTCTAACTCTTATTTGCACTACGACCAAACATAAGTACATAACTTTAATTTCAATACAAATTATCTTCGTTTAAAGTAGAAACAAGAAAATCAATACGGCTAGACCATAAAACACTTGAGTTACCCCATGTACAGGTTTATTGTGAGTAGATATCTTCCCTCTGTCCCAGGCATGTAAAAAATTATATAAAAGCACCTTGGGGAAATTAGATTTTGCCACATGCAGAGAAAGAAAAAAATTGGGGAATGAGAAAAGAGAAAAAATATAATAGATATAGTTTTGGCATAATGGTCTTGACGTGCGGCCAAGGTAAGTATGGGCATTATGTAGCAAAGATGTCATTTATGTGGCGACCAAACTTCTCGTTTAAAGCCCTGTGCACGAAAATGAATGGATTTCAAAAGAATTAAAGGCTAATCACCTGTCTAGCCATTTGACATTGGATATATGGTTAGAAACGCATGTATCATGTATGACCATATAATTTACATGTGTCAATGATCATGATCATGTGCATACGGAGGTATATAGAAGATTGTTAACATTCATGTAGTAAAGCAAAGATTTAAACATCCCATGCACATATAAAATTTCATGCAGACACAGACAAATATAATATTCATTTCATAGGATTTACCATCTATTTACTTTAAGGATTCATTATTGTTTGGGTTTTGAGAGAGGGAAGTTGGTCAATAGGATTTTGGTTCTTATTGATCAAAATATTTATGTTATATTTTTAGATTTATGTAGGGTTCATAAAAAATTAATTTCCATGGGTATCACTTAATTATACAGGTAAGTGATACCCATCTCTTATGTGGATAAATAACATTTCCACCTAGGGAAAGTTGTCAACACTTTTTTTTTTTTTGCTTCATTGTATTTTTTTTTTGGCTTCATCGAAAAGTTGCCAATACTTGGATGGGACAAAATTGTCCCTTTTAATAATGACTTTTTATGATTAAAGTGGTCATTTTCTTATTTCCTTGGGAAATAAAAGAACATGGGTAAATACACTTATCCGAATAAATATTTCGCAGAAAATATTTACCAAAGTGCATTTACTTGGATAAGTAACTCCCTGAAAAGCAAACAAGGTTTATATATAAATGGACATTTGGTTCGGTGGCCATAATACTAGAAAGACATGATATAAAAAAAAAGTTTTTTTTAACCCCAAAATTTACTCCAGGTGGAGGGGCGACCACCTTAAAATTTATTAACCATGCATTATCAAAAGTAAAAACAGCTATAACAGTGGAGGACTTAGCCCGCCTTACCCCAAACCCAAGATACAAATCTCTCAACCTTAACCTCTTACCCCAACCCACAAAAAAAGCCATGAATAGTGTTAGACAGTTGTATGCCCTTAGCTTCAATCAGAATTATGTACATTATGAATTTATTGTAAATGAATAAAGTACACATTTGATTCATGTTCTTGTGGTGTGTTTCTGTGTAATACCCTTAAACTGGACACTTAATGAGACTTGTGTTAGTTTAGAATGTTCACAGCCATTGGGTAAGTCTGGGGAGATTTATCCTGCCAAGGCTGACACTGGTGTGCGGCCAACTGTTGGGGTGGTTTGTCTCAGCTACCAGGGTGAGACCCGAAGCACATGCAGTGTAGGATTAATAGAACCTTTGAACCGGATCAGATTTCCAGTATTGCCCTGGACCTTGGAGATAGATGGGAAAAACTGGAAAGTTACACCTAACCCCTAGACTCGATTATGATACTACACTAGATGTCGGATTGGGCTGTCTTTGATGTACCAATCAGTGAGATCCTTAGTGGGGGTCAAAACCTGGGTATGTTGGGACAGTCTGAGAATTCATCTGAGTGGGTGATCATAGTGACAGGATCAGCCCCTTTGTCGAACAAAGGTAATATCGGGGATGCACTCTCTCTGATGGAAACCAAGACTACCGGCAGCCGATTTCAATTGTTGAGATTTTGTTTTGCAAAATATATTTATATAAAGATATATATATATATATGTTATGGTTTCGAAATGATTCGCAGAAGGTTTTAATTCCCGGGATCCATGTAAGCAGAGAGTGCAACACTGTTCCTTGTAGTCGAGGGAGAGGTCCTCCCTTGTCGGGCAGTGTTCGATCATTATGGGCTGAGAGGTTAAGTGTAAGACCATTGAGGATAATACATGATGGGCTAATCTTGCATCTGCCCACAGTCCCTGGGTGTTACAAGGTGGTTTGGCCCAGGGACCACTTAGGGTAAGTGTTGGGCCCATAGAGCCCATAAGATGGGTTTCAGGGGGTGCACTGTCCATAACAGTGTATTCGGCCAGGCCTTGTACCAAAGGCTGGGCTGAACCCATGTAGCTGATGTGTAGATCAATGTTTGGGTCTCACGCCATACAAGGAAGCCCAACTGGGCAGCAATTTCGAAGGCTAAGTGAGTACATAACCTTAAATGGGCCTTAAGCCCATTTCAAACTGGGCTGATTTGATCAGTCAATTAAAAGGGGCGAATTCTGAGATGGATCAGCTAATAGGATTGGGCCTAGACCCTATCCACTTAGAGAGTCTAAGATCTAAATGAGATTTAGATCTAGAAGCCTCCTAATTAGATTAGGAGATGGTTGATCTGATCTGCAGATAAGATAAGGGTTATCCCTTATCACTTAAAGGGACTTCTAATCCAAATATGATTTGGATTAGAAACTTCTAATGGGATTAGGAGCTGATCCCTTTAAGATTATGAAAGGAGAAAGGGGTGGCAACTGTTAGTGATTGATGTTCAATTCTCTTCAGAGCTGAAAATCACAAGAAGAGAGATTTCTGCACCCTGTGAATTCTCTCTTGCCGCCTCCTTCTTGCTGCCGCCATCACCTTCAGTTCGATCTCCAGTTCTTGGGAGATACTGTTTCTCCGTATCAGGTACATCCTCCCTCCTACTCCTTTTGGTTTAGATCTGGTTTGGTTCATGGTTCAAGATTGATCCTTGAAAATATGTTTTCTAAAATAGGGAATTCGATTCCCTGCAAATATGGGAGAAATTTTTTTTTTGAAATTCGTCCAGTCCATTCCGCAAGATTTAGGCGTCCATGTGATGGATATCCCATCCCTTCAAATAGATTATCTAACTCTTAAATTGGGTAAATTTATAAAATCTTCAAAAATTAATTACTTTCTTACCTGATATGGGATATGTGAAATAGCACTGAAGCTAGTGAATCCTTCCAACAACCCACCCATTTTAGCCAAATAATCCGCTAGTCTATTCACTTCACAATACACATGCTTTATTGAGTAATTGCAAGAATCAATGAGCCTTTTGATTTCAACTAGATAGTAATTAATACTCCATGGAAAAAAGGTTGAGTTGAAGAGACTTGTCATAATAGAATTATCGCATTGCAACCTTGATATTAAGATAACAATGGTGAATACACATATTAATTCCATCTCGAAGAGCTTTAATTTCTTCTTGAAGAGAAGTACAAATATCATAAAGGCTTGAAAAAGCTTTGAGAAACCTACCCTCATCGTCACGAATCAAACCTCCTGATGTTGCTCAATCCGAGGTGGTGCACAAACTGAGGAGAGCAACCAGATAGTCCTTGCTGACAGGGCGGGGCTGAGTTACAAGGACGAGGCCGCGCTTCAAGACATGTGATAAAAAAAGGAAAAGTCAGAGACCCGAGGAGTTACCCCGGGTAAGTACTCTGATGCTCAAGTCAGTAAGAGGTGGTGGATGGTCGGGCCGAGCTATAAGGATGCTGGTCCAAGCTAAGTGGTACTACTGCTGTCAGAAGTTCGGATCCCTTACCTCAAGCACGATGTACCTTTCTATAGCCGAAGATTCGTGTCCTAGTCGGATTGGGCTTCCGGGGTTGTCGGGATGAGGTTAGCCTCCGAGGTATTTGGGATAGAGTCACATTCCCCAACGGAGTCGTCTTCCTTATTCCTTCTTATCCGTTGTTGTGCTCATCCATATGACGTGTAGTTGATGTGGTTGGAAGGATAAGATGGGGTGCCACAGTAATAGCGTAGCTTGGCCAAGCTATGCTAGCGTGGCCGAGCTAGGATGATAGTTGGGCGGCGACGTGTTTTGTAGGACTAGCTCAGCCATGACCTGAACACCACTCCCCCAGTTCTGAAGTCGAGGAATGAAATAGTCCAATTTGTTCTTCGGTTGAAGAACTTCAAGTTGATGTCTAGATGGGCGTTTGGTCCCTTTGGTGTTCCTCGGTGCCTGTCGCAATCTTGAGAACCGGGCAATATGGAAAATGGTCGAGGAATCTTTCCATTATCGGCTGCAGAACTTTAAGAGCTCTGACTACGGAGTCCGAACACCACTCCCCCAGTTCTGGAGTCGAGGATGGGGAGTGCCTGGCCCGAAGTGTTGCGTGGTTGCGTAGCTCGGCCGAGAGCCGAGGTGTCGAACTGAGCTTTCAAGTCCGTCCTGTTGGTGGAGCCAAGGAACGGCTCTAATTCCAAGTGGAAGTTGAGCTTCTGTGCCGTGGTGATGCTCGGCCGTGGTGCGTTGAGCTTTGGAGTTGGGACCGAATTTTGGAGTTGAGGCCGCTGTGATACTCGGCTATGATGTGCTTAGCTTCCGAAGTCGGGGCTTAGCTCGGTTGTATGCTGAGGAAAGGCTTTTTGCTGTCAGTCGGAGGCCGAGCTCTGGAATTGAGGTTGTGATGCTCAGCCACGGGGTGCCGAGCTATGGAGACGGGTTCCTTTGGGGTTGCCAGGCCGTGGAACTGAGGTCGTTGTGATGCTCGGCTATGACTTGAAGAGCTCCAAAGCTAAGGGCCCCTAGGTGCCGAGCTGTTGTGATGTTTGAGGGCCTCCAGGTGCCAAGCTATTATGATGGTCGGTTGTGGTCTGCCGACCTTCGAAGTTGGGAGCTTCGCAGGTGCCGAGCTATTGTGAAGCTCGGTTGTGGTTTGCCAAGCTTCGAAGTTGAGGGTATGCTCTTCAGCTGAGGAACTTATTCTTGAAATTTTGGGATTCGGGCACCACTCCCCCAATTCCGAAGTCGAAGAGTGGCATGCTTGACTAGGACAGAGCGAGGCCTTCTTTGCTGAAACGCTGCGTGGTTGCTTAGCTCGGTCGGCTGTCGAGGAGGGGCTTTCCTATTCTTGGTGGAGGTCGAGCTTCAGTTTTGAGGAAGGTGCCGAGTCGTCGATACAAGGAAGGTTCCGAGCTTCAAAGTTTGGGTCTCTCCGAGGCTTGGTAGCGCAATGTCAAGGAAGGTGCTGAATTTCGGAGTCTGCGCCTCTTTGATGCTCGGTAGCGTCGCGCCGAGGAAGGTTCTGAGCTTCGAAGGCTGGGTCTCTTCGAGGCTCAATAGCGCTACGCCGAGGAAGGTGCCGAGCTTCGAAGTCTGGATCTCTCCAATGCTCGGTAATGTAGTGCCAAGGAAGGTGTCGAGCTTCAAAGTCTATGCCTCTCTGAGGCTCGGCAGCGCTATGCCGAGCTTAGAAGTCTGGGTCTCTTCGAGGCTCGGTACCACCGCACCGAGAAAGTTGTCGAGTTTCGAAGTCTGGGTCTCTTTGAGGCTCAGTAGCGCCGCACCGAGGAAGGTGCTGAGCTTCGAAGTCTAGGTCTCTCTGATGCCCCACCGAGGAAGGTGTCGAGCTTCAAAGTCTGGGTCTCTTCGAGGCTCGGTAGCGTCGTGCCAAGGAAGGTGCCGAGCTTCGAAGTCTAGGTCTCTCTGATGCCCCACCAAGGAAGGTGTCGAGCTTCGAAGTCTGGGTCTCTCTGAGGCTCGGTAGCGCCATGCCGAGCTTTGAAGTCTAGGTCTCTCTGATGCCCCACCGAGGAAGGTGTCGAGCTTCAAAGTCTGGGTCTCTTCGAGGCTCGGTAGCGTCGTGCCAAGGAAGGTGCCGAGCTTCGAAGTCTAGGTCTCTCTGATGCCCCACCAAGGAAGGTGTCGAGCTTCGAAGTCTGGGTCTCTCTGAGGCTCGGTAGCGCCATGCCGAGCTTTGAAGTCTAGGTCTCTCTGAGGCTCGGTAGCGCCATGCCGAGCTTTGAAGTCTAGGTCTCTCTGAGGCTCGGTAGCGCCATGCCGAGCTTTGAAGTCTAGGTCTCTCTGATGCTCGGTAGTGCAATGCTGAGGAAGGTGCCGAGCTTCGGGGTCTGCGCCTCTTTGAGGCTCGGTAGCACTGCACCGGGGAAGGTGTTGAGCTTCGAATTCTGGGTCTCTCTAAGGCTTGGTAGCACAGTGTCGAGGAAGATGCCGAGCTTCAAATTCTGCGCCTCTCCGATGCCCAGCCAAGGAAGGTTTCGAGCTTCAAAATTTGGGTCTCTCCGAGGCTCGGTAGTGCTGCACCGAGGAAGGTGTTAAGCCGTTGGGCCGAGCTCCCCTGATGTTGCACCGAGGATGGGCTCTCTATTCTTCGACTGAGGAATTTGTAGCTTAAGTTTCGGAATCCGAACACCACTCCCCCAGTTCCGAAGTCGAAGGGTGGAGTGCTCGGCCGAAGTGTAGTGTGGCTTCCCTTGGTCGACATTGCTGTCGATTGCCCTGCCGAGGATTGAACAGTTGCAGGTTGCTCTTAGAATTTTGTGTTCTTTTGTCTTTTCCTTCTTTGATAGCTCGGTATGCCGAGCTTTAACCTATTGTATTGATGGCTTAACTTAATGATATTGTTTTGTTTTGAACTTGTGTGCATACATACGAGTTTGTTCCTCGGCCTTACCTTGGCCGAGGTCTGGGGTTGACCGAGATCTTCAGTCTCCGGCTAGTGGGGCCAGAGTATATTCTGAGCTCTCATCTTTGGGACGCTCAGTTTCTGGTCTTGGGAGCCTTTGGGGCCCTTCGTGGGTCATCCGTTGTTCAGCTGGCTTTGCGATGTTTTGTCGCCGAAGTACGGAGTACGGTGACCGCCCTCTGGCCTCAGAGGCGGGAGTGATCTTCTCCGATTTGGGCTCTGGCCGTTGATCAGCCGAGTCAGATGTTTGACTATACGCTGCCGAGCTAGCTACTAGCTATGTGTTAAGGGCTCGAGCTGTTATAGGTCGACTAAGTCGGTTTTCTTATCGAACTCCCTGTCGTGCCCACTGGTAGGTCAGCTGATTTAGTGCTGCGCTGCCCGCGTTGCGCAACATTTTTTGCGTAGCCTACATGATGTATGTGCAATGTGTCATGCGTGCCTCGGTCAGTCGGCTGTGTAGTGTGGCAGTGTAGCACGACTGTGCAGTGCGGTGGTGTAGCGCGACTGTGTAGTGCAACTGTATAGCACGGTGATGTAGCACGGCGGTATAGTGCAACTGTGTGTGTGGTTGTCGGGCTCGCAGGAGTGGGCCGTGGAGGCATACCACCTTGCTGTGTCTTGCTTCTCACGCTTGGACCGCGCTCCCCGCTTTTTTGGCCGACGCACTTTGGGGTCCTCGGGATGTGGATCGTCCTTCGTACCCATCGGGGCGTGAGGGGGGACGGCCCGGTTGGGCAGTGCCGCACATCCTAGTGTCTGCATCATCTCGAAGATCTTATCGACTCTCTTGCATTGCTCGGAACTGTATAAGATCAACCACTGGTGGAGGCTGTGGAATTTCTTGATGTGGAGAGCTGCGATGCCGAGATTCTCGAGATGGGGATCAGTCTGTTGATCGTTCAGACTAGTTCTAGGGCATCTTGATTGCGCGATGAGGAATGAAAGATTTTTGGGAAAAACTTTTTGTGCGTTTCCCTCAGACGGCGCCAATTTGATGTTGCTTAATCCGAGGTGGTGCACGAACTAAGGAGAGCAACCAGATAGTCCTTGCTAACAGGGCGGGGCTGAGCTACAAGGACGAGGCCGCGCTTCAAAACCTATGATCAAGAAAGGAGAAAGGCCCGAAGAGTTATTCCTGGGTAAGTACTCCGACGCTCAAGTCAGTAAGAGATAGTGGATGGTCGGGCCAATCTATAAGGATGCTGGTCCGAGCTAAGTAGTAGTACTGGTGTCAGAAGTTGGGATCCCTTACCTTGAGCATGGAGTACCTTTTTATAGCCGAAGATCCGTGTCCTGGTCGGATTGAGTTTCTAGGGTTGTCGGGATGAGGTTAGCCGCCGAGGTATTCGGGATAGAGTCCCATTCCCTAGTGGAGTCGTATTCCTTATTCCTCCTTATCTGTAGTTGTGCCCATCCATATGACGTGTAGTTAACGTGGCTGAAAGGATAAGATGGGGTGCCACAGTAATAGCGTAGCTTAACCGAGTTAGGCCGATGTGGCCGAGCTAAGATGATATGACAAGACGATAGTTAGGCGGCCACGTATATCGTAGGGCCAACTCAACCATGACCCAAACACCCCCCCTTTCCCACCATCACTATTTAATTTTACCTTGCCACGTGAAATATAGAGTAACTTGCCATAAAAAAAAAGTTGTAACCAATAAACTGATGTCATAAAAGTAAAAACCAATGTGTTGATATATACATACAATGATAGCCATAAATAGAAAATCAACTATATATAATAAGCTGCTTTGAAAAGATATTGTTGTATGCTATCCATTAAATTACTCATCTTGCTCTTGTTTCTATTATTGTATTAAATAAAAAAGATAATTGGCAACCAGCTTTTGGTTTTTTTAACACTTTACTGGGTTTTTCTTCTTGTTAGTTGTTAGTTGAGAAACAGTGAGTTCAAAGAATTTGATAATTTGAACCCAAATTAGATGTAGAGAAATGGCAAAACCACCTTTCTAAGCTTCACTTTTCACAGTCGTCATAAGTATATATTTGTTAAATATTTATTCTCATTCATACGTAGAATATGGCCTAGTCAATGAAACCCAATATATGGCAGAAAGCTAGTCCAGCTTCTAGCCGCCTAGCTTATTCATATATGGTGGTCAAATGGTGGGTCGTATATCATCCTTTGTTCCAAACTTGATATCTCTCTCTTTGACGAGAATTAGTTAATGGTGAAATGGGTCAGTCACCAAATTAAATCAAGCATTTTGATGAAGTGATTACCACATTCTGCTTTTTTTCTTCTTATTATTACTTTCGTGGGTATGAGTTGATGCTTACGTTTGGATAATTCTGCATAAGAAGCTCTGTTGAATGGTAGGTTATATACAACTGAACTTGCACTCCAATACAATACAAAACGTCATCGCTTGCGATATCAAAAGAAAGAAACAAAGAATGAAAAATGGAAAAGAAACTTGGAAAATAAAGGATGCAAGGAACCAAACATGTAACGGACAGAGAAGGAAACACTACCATATCCCATGATTTCCATCCCGGATCTCCACTTAATTCGTCTCCCAGTAGAGTCCGAATCCAGACCGGATCTGCTCCTCACAGAGGGCGCCTCACACATGTATTGGAAATATCTCCCATACTTTTAAGTTATTATTCATATGAAGATGTTCTCAATGCACGGTGAATGTACATATAACGCGCCAAAGTGTGAGGAATAGATGCTGTTTAGTCCGAATCTAGTGCTTTCTACCCACAGTACGCTTCCCCCACCTACACATCAGCCGTACATCTCAAATTTGTATGATGTCATTAATGGCGACATATGTACTACGTTGAAGTAGCAAATTCCGATTCCCTTAGGGAACATGAATGATTGGGGCGGGATAACTTTGGAGACATTTGGTAATTCTGTTTGGAAAGATCTTATGCCATTTTGACAGTTAAAAACGTATTAAGCTTTTGCACTAAGATCTAAATAGCCTAAAGCCTGTTTGGCCATTGAATGTCTTTTATCTATGACAATAAAGTGAGAAAGACATGAAAAATTTTATTTGGAGTTTCCTTAAATCAGTCTAAAATAGGCTTTTGGCATTTTTTTTTTCTGTACATTGGCTTTTGGTGACTAAACCAAATGGAAAAAAGACTAACATGGTCTACCCAGCTTGTAAATAGCCGAAAGACCGTGTAAAAAGACACATCAAATGAGGCTTTTGTTAAGAGCACTTTTGGATTGGATACGTTCACCAATTCATGTTCATGTTCACGTTTTTGGTCAAAAGGAAATAAGGTACAATTACTATTTTACCCCACTCTCATGGTAACGTGACATTCTAAAAAATGTTTTCAATATAGGCTATTGGTCCTCAATAGCCAAAGTTTTTTCATTTGGGGCTGACCCAAATAATTATGAGTTCCCAACATCACCCTAGAGGCGTCTACATAATCAAAAAATACCACCTATCCTCTCGCACATTGCCACTCCCTTAACGTGTGTTATCTCATCCCGTGAACTCCTAAACTCGCCCAAAAACCCAAAGGGATTTTTATTGTTCAGTCCACCTTAGAAATCTGATCCCCACTGTATAGGTGGGATGAATCTTGACCATGGATCGATGCTAAATCCACAGGCAGGATGCAGTTTATAGGGGGGCTACTAATAGACTAGGAGGAGGCTACAATTTCAGAATTCTGAAGTGGATTGCAGTCTACTTATCCAAAACCCAAAATCATATTCCTACTCGATGGTATCTCGACTTCTACCCCTATTTCTTCCATCTCCATCCCTTCTACTAGAAGTTCAGAATGAGCTCAAACTCCACATTACAATGTTCAACAACATTCAACAGGTAATGAACTTTGTCCCTCTTGTATCTATCTCACTTACCGGCCATCTCTCACGAGTATGCTTAGCTTCAAACATGGCACTAGCACCTCAAGAATAGGTAGAGCAAAGCCCTGATTGATACTTCTTGAAAAACCGCTCAAACCTTTCTTGTTTTGCGTGATCATCTCTAGACCTATTCATGGGCCGGGCCGGGCTTTCACTCTATATTAACAGATTTTTCTAAGGCCCGAGCCCGAGCCCGAAATTTAGCCCATACTGTTACTACTACTAAAGCGATTGAATAGAGAGAGAGAAATTATAAAGAAAATAATAAAAAATGTATATATTAAATTATAAATATATATTTTAATAAAGATTATATTATTTATATATTTTATATAATATATAAAAAATATATATTATATATTTTATAAAAATATATAATGTTGAGTCGGGCCAGGCCGGGTTTTTTTAACAAATCCCGAGCCTGGCCCGAAACACAATCGGTCTTACTGTGTTAGACCCGAGGTCAAGCCCGCAGGCCTAATTACATGACCAAGCCCGACTGGGGTATGGGCGGGCCATCGGACTACCCGGCCCATGAACAGATCTAATCATCTCTAAAGGAAACTCATTCTGTAATGAGTTGATATTCATCAAAAAGAAAGTTGGAACTTATCCAACATTTTTGGAATATATAGTAGTTGGAGTTCATTACTATTGAATGTTGCCGAATGGTGTGACCGTCGGAATGAATGTCGGCGCCGGTGAAAGAATGTATAACATCCGTCCCATTAACTCCACACGTGTTAAGGGAGTGGCATGTACGAAACGACAAGTGACATTCTTTTGATTGTGTGGGGCACCTGCTTCAAAATATGGCATCTCACACCGACTTTACAGTCACGTCTCACGGTGCATTATAAACATTTTCCGTACTTAGATGTAATTATTTATGGAAAATGTGCTAATAAGGTCCTTGTGAGGCGCCTTGTGTGAGGAGCAGATATTCACCTACGAGGCACCTACTACGTGGCGCTGATGTGAACTTCATGAATATATTTTATCTTAATAAGGGCATTTTTCAATAAGACTCAGTTTAGAAGGATTATAAATACAAATATGCATAATATAAATACATATAAAATAAAAGGTTTTATACTCTATATATTTATATTTGTACTCCTTCCAAATGGAGCCTAAGTCTCGATTTAGAATATTTTGTAAATAGTATAAAAACATTTTAATCATATAATAATTTGATCAACTTTCCCTTTCTGTGAAAAAATGATTTACCCACATCGGAAGAGAGTACCAATTGCACCCAAAAATTTATTCAAAGGAAAATGAATTGTATATAGACCTTACGGTTTCTGCAAAAGTGGGAAATTCCCATTGACCGATTTTCTAAGAAGAATTGATCGCAAACTCGGCATTGACCACGGATTCTCCTGTCAAGAGAATAAAAGTTGGATAAGATCTGATGGACAGACTTGCTGAGCTATTGACTGTACTTAATAAACGTATTGACCATATCCCAAAAGTTTGTTTTATAAAGTTCATTGCATATGAACGGGATTGTTGGCTGCTTACTTTTAGTCAATGTGCTCACCGGATACCACGCTATACTCGTGATAGCACATAAAGTCTAAACACCAACCAAAACTTTCCAATTGAATGTTCGGTTAGCTGCCAATCCACCTTTTGGGTCAGTTGACAGTTGCCGCAACCACTCTCCGATGCAGTATCAATTGAAGGATGCACAGGATTGGTCTACCGAGTCACAAGGGTTCTCTGGCCAGCCCAATTCGGGTGAAGCGACTGGGCTAGGGCCTAGGGTTAGGGTTACATAGTGTGATCTGGTTCTAGTGTATCTGGTCAGATCTGGTGTTTGATTGGTTGATCTTACCTACAGCGTTTTGTCTTTTTGGTGCTAGGTTTGTAAGTCATCTTTCTCTTGCAATTACAGTATTCAAATTGCATCTAAAAATTGAGCAATTCATTTATCAAGCCTTCTGCACAAAGATTACATCATCTGCGCCTCACAAACGCTCCACATGCACATCTCAGTGTGTATCGAAAACATCTTCCGAAATTGTCAGTGGAAGATGTTCTCAATACACGGTTGCGATATGCTATGAGGTGCAGACGTGAACTCACATACGCACACACACTCATCTCTCTCTATCTATTTTTCTCTCTCTCTCTCTATATATATACCTTTGACGTGAAACTAAGACAAGTATATTGACATTATATAAAAGGTTTTATTTTTTTAAATAAAAAACCTTTTCATGTCAGGAAAAAATACAGATTACTTTTAAAAGAAATAAAATCATACATAATTGCAATTACCACTTAATTTTGTTTAATAATGTGGGTACAAGTGTAAACAGAAAACTTAAAAAAAAACATTGTTAATGCATTACTTATGAAATTTTCTTGACAATTATAAAAAGGGAATAATGGGAAAATAAAAGAGAAATGGAAGGAATTTTGTTATGTTTCATGTGTTGGTTGATAGAGGGGTGAGGTATAGGTAGGTGGCAACCATATTATCTTATTAAGTAGGGGTTTTTACCGTTCAGTCCACCTCTTGGTGGAGCTAGGATTTCTAGGGGTGGACTGGAATCTACCCGTGGATTGATGCCAGATTCGCGGACAAGATGCGGTTAATAGAGGGGGGGGGGGCTACTAGTAGATTAGGAGGGGGTGCAAATCAGATTTGTGAGGGGGATTGCAGTCCAAAAATCCCTATCTAATATATAAAGCAATGGTTTCAGGCCAAAGGCCCCTATAGTCAGACATGTGGCTCATTTACATTTAGGCACCTGTCATTCCAAAGATTTAAACAAAATGAACACATGTCAAATTCTGATTAGTAGTAGTTAAAGAATAGAGCCCACTAGACATGTGTCAAATTCTGATTAGTGGTAGTTCAAGAAAAGAGCCCACTAACATGGAGAGTGGAGCCTACCATCATGTAGAGTTGTGAGAAGTGGGAAACTCCCACTTTCAATCATTTCCTAAAAAAAAGGAAACTATGCTATTAATTAATGTTAACTACTAAACTAATTAATTATTTTCAGCTATTGATTACTAATAATAATTACTGTTAACTACTTCTAATTAATTAATTACAACTATTAATTACTAACAATAATATTGTTAATTACTAATTAAATACTGTTAACTACTTCTAATTAACAGTATGGATGGTCGAACCCTGCAGGTAGGTTGGGCGAAATTTCAAAAATTTCTCTCTCTCCCATCTGAGAATCACATTCCCTGTTTTAGAAAATCTGCATTTTCAATGATCAATTTTGAACTAAGAACCGAACCAGATCTGAAACCAAAAGGTAGGAGAGGGATATACATGATACGGAGTAGCAGTAACTCCCAATGAAGGTGTTCACGCCCAAAGAAATCTCCAAAGACTGCTCCCACTGAAGATGACACAATGTAGGGTGGAACAGAATCAACAGTGTTCTTCCTAAGAACCGAATCCTTCAGCAAGAATTCAATGGAGGCTGTGAGCACGACTTCAGATCAACCTTTCTCTAAAGACTGATATCAAAAACCTTTCTTGATCACTCCTACAAGAATGGAGATCGAACTGGTAATGGCGGCAGTAGGAGAAGGACGCAGGGAGAAGATGGCGCAGTCACACTGTTGTTGTCTTCTCTCTCTGTGATCTAAGATCTGATGATTTGATGTCTCTAGAGGTTTGCCCTCCTCCTCCTTTTATAGCTTTAAAGAGAGCTCCTAATCTCATTAGGAGTTTCCCAATCCAAATTTGTATTTGGATAAGGAGTTCTCTTTAAGAGATAAGGATAAATCCTTATCTTATCTATAGATTAGATCACCCCTCCTAATCTCATTAGGAGCTTTCCAAATCCAAATCTCTATTTGGATCTAGACTCTCTGAGTGGATATGGATAAGTCCCTATCCTATCTACTGATCCAAATCCCAGATCCGCCCTTGTTTAACTAATCATATTATACTAGTTCGAAATGGGCTTTAGGCCTAATAAGTCCATGTGCTCAGTAACCCTCCAAACTGTTGCCCAATTGGGCTTCTTTGTATGGCGTGGGACCCAAACATTGATCTACACATCAACCACATGGGTTCAGCCCAACCTCTGCTATAAGGCCTGACTGAATACATTGTTATGGACAGTGAAACCCTGAGCCCATCACCATGGGCTCTTAATGGGCCCAACACTTACACTAAGTGGTCTCTGGGCCAAGCCACCTTATAAAAACCCAGAGACTGTGGGAAGATGCAAGATTAGCCAATCAGGTATTACCCTTAACGGTCTTACACTTAACCTCTCAGCCCATGATGATCAAACACTGCCCGACAAGAGAGGACCTCTCCCTCGGCTGCAATGAACAATGCTGCACTCTCTACTCACGTGGATCCCAGGAATTAAAACATTTTGCAAACATTTTGAAAACGTAATATATATGTATATCTTTATAATTTGCAAAAACAAATTTCAACGATTGAAATCGGCTGCCAGCAGCTTTGGTTTCCATCAGAGAGAGTGCATCCCCGATCATTACCTTTGTCCAACAAAGGGGCTGATCTTGTCACTATAATCACCCACTCAGATGAATTCTCAGACTGTCCCAACATACCTAGGTTTTGACCCCCTCTAAGGATCTCACTGATTGGCATATCAAAGACAACCCAATCCGACTCTTAGTGCAGTATCATAATCGAGTCTAGGGGTCAGGTGTACCATTCCAGTTTTGCCCATCAATCTCCAAGGTCCAGGGCAATATTGGAATTCTGGTTCGGTTCAGGGTTTCAAGAAAACCCACACTGCATGTACCTCGGGTCTCACCCTGGCAGCTGAGACAAGCCACCCTAACCAACTTGGCGGCACATCAGTGTCAGCCTTGGTAGGATAAATCTCCCCAGATCTATCCAATGACTGTGAACATTCTAAACTAACACGAGTCTCATATGTGTCCAGTTTAAGGATATTACACAGAAACACACCATAATAACATGAATAAAATATTTACTTTATTCATTTACATTAAATGTCATAAGGTACATCCTTTGGATTGAAGCTAAGGGCATACACTGTCTAACAATAATTAGTTTCTAAAAATTACAGAATTAAGTAAATAATAATAACAATCAATTATTTATAGAAATAATTAATAATAATAATAATAACCATCAAGTACTTAATTAAGTAAATAATAAAAAATGAAATAACAATCATTAATTATCATTAATGTTTATTCAAAGCATGTCTCATAATAATTACCGAATACAATAATTAAACCTTATTTAAGAATCAATATTTATTAACAGTAATTAAAATTGTTAAGCCAAATCATTAACGTTTATTCTTAAATGCAAAATATGAATTAACAAATCTATTATATAATAATTATAGTCAGTTGGAAAAAAGTAAGTAAATATTTAAATAATTACAAATTTAGTTAATATTATTATTATATAACAAAAAATTTAAATTAAATAATAAAATAAATTAATAATAATAGGGTTATGTGGACCTGTAAACTATAAGAATGTCTTAAAAAATGGCAGTTTATAAACAATAATAAAAAATGATATATATATATATATATATAACTTCCCCGTACTTAGTACGGGGTCATTCACTAGTTAAATATGAAAGCAATGTACAACTAAGCAGAGTGAAAAGGAAATCTTACTTTTTCTTGTTGAAAAAAGCAGAATTTAATTTTATTGATGAAAGAAAAAACAAAAGGGGCCCACGTACTGGAGTAACAGGGCATCATAATATTGGAAGGCAAACGGTTTTATTGAAGAGTTGAGCACATCAGAAAATTTAGAAAACAAAGGGGCCGACTTAAGGACAATCAATTTCAAACACTCATCATCAGCTTGAAAATGAAAATTCAGTAACAGAAGTTGTCCTCTATAGTCTATATCAGGGTCAATAGAGGCCAAGTGGGTTGCTGATGCTCTTTAATGAATAGCAAGTGGATCCCAACTTCAAAAGAATATCTAATTGTTATGAGGTCTCCCCCTTGAATTTAGAGGTCAATGCATGCCAATGGAGCTGCACTTGGATCTGCTATCCACAAATTATTCCCACATGCTGTTTGCTTTGAGAAAACTTTAGGGCACGTTTGGTTAACAGGGGTCTGGAGTTGGAATCGAAATGGGCCATTCCAATTCCAACTATTTGGTTGGATAGAATTGGAATCCCATTTCCATTTCTGGTGTAACAACATTCTCTTATTTGAGGGAATGAATTCCCACCTCTTCCTTTGGGAATGGAATTCCATTCCAACTTATTCTAATTCCCCTTATGATTCATGTATGAATCAAACAAACTATAAGAGTAGACTATTCAGTCTATTCTAATTCCAATTCCAATGGATTTCGATTCCGACTCCCACTGTGAACAAACAGATCCTTAATTGTTTGGGAAAAACAACTTAGCTTGTTTTGAAGCTTCTTGAGCATGAAAAATTACCATGGTATGGGGTGAAAGAGTATTTGCAAATAATTTTATTTTAGCCAAAAAGACTGGCAAGGAATTGAATGAGGTAGTGCATCATGCACAAGAATCTTCCAAATAAGTCAAGATGTTTTTTTTTTTTTCAAATGGCCAAAGCTTTCCCACTCACCTTCAGAAACAATTGTTGAATTGGGGGTTGGAACTCTATCAATGGTGGGATATATTGAGGCACCACAATCATGAAAAACGTTGTTGGGGTTATGCTTTTTTTTTTCAACCGCTGGATTAAATCGTAATATGATGCATGGTTGGTCTGGCTACTAGTACTACGTTTGAGAAAAAAACAATAGGTTGAGAGGAATGCTTTTAGTATACTATTGAGATCTTTTATCCTATACGGGTTCTTTGGGTTGAGAGAGGAAAGAGAAAACAAATATATACGAGTTAAGTGTTGGTTTGAGTTGCGAATCAGAAGGTACCATGTATTATTTCATTTTATTTCATAATGAAGAATGGTTTCATCTCTCCCACGACATGGGAGTAGGTGGTAAAACCCAATCATGTACATCCTTATATTCTATGTCGTGTTTGTTTTTTTATCTTTGTTTGAATTTTATTTATTTTATGATTCTTTTGGTTGTTATTTCCTTTTAAATGGTTACTAGCGGAGGGGGCCTTGTGTTGCAGGGGCTCACTCATAAACTATCAGGCTTGAGCTCGATTCGAATTAGAGGCTTAAGTAGCCGAGGTTTCGAACCAAGGTCTCCCTCAATTGCCGAGGTGCCAAATCGATGTCTCCCTCAGTTGCTGAAGTGTCAAGCTGGGGTTTCCCTAGCAGGTGAGGTGTTGAGCTAAGGTCTCCCTTAGTTGACAAGGTGTCGAGATGAGGTCTTCCTCAATTGTCGAGGTGCTGAGCCGAAATCTCCCTCAGTGACCGAGGTGCCGAGCTGAGGTCTCCCTCAGTGGTCGAGGTGTCATCTAGCTCGAGCTCAATTCGAATTAAAGACTTGAGCTTGAGCTCGGCTCAACTCGAGATGTTGAGCTAAGGTCTCCCTTAGTTGGAGAGAGAGTGGCATTCTTGTAATTTATAAGGAGAGAGATGACATTCTTGTAATTTGAAAGAAAAGAGAGAGAGAGTTGGTAGGAGAGAGAGTGGTATTCTTGTAATTTGAAAGAAAAAAAAGCAAGAGAGAATTGGTAGGAGAGAGAGTTGTATTCTTGTAATTTGAAAGAAAAAAAAGCAAGAGAGAGTTGGTAGGAGAGAGAGTGGTATTCTTGTAATTTGAAAGAAAAAGCAAAAGAGAAAGAGTTGGTAGAGAGTGGCATTTTTGTAATTTGAAAAAAAAAACAAAAGAGAAAGAATTGGTAGAGAGTGGCATTCTTGTAATTTCTATAAAAAAAACAAAAAATACTGTTAAATTCCATTTCTCTCGTCCTCATGTATCCTCATGTATTTTTAGGTACACATTTCAGCTTAATATATTTATATAGATTGTAAGTCTAACAAAAGTTAAATGCAATTGTCTTGCCCTTAACCTTGAAAGGTGCCAGCTACCCTTAACATGATGGTTTTTTCTTTTCAAAACAATTGCCATATCAAACAAAACATGGTGGGTGGTTGGCACCTTTCAGGGTATGTCTATGTTGATTTGTTTCACATGTTTTATCACTTCATTCACTTAATTAGCTTTTTAAGAGTAGTTCTTTCAATGGGCTTCCAAGCAAAAACGTGATGTCAATAAGACAGATCATGCGTCTATTTGGCATCGTTGTCGTTGCTCCAGAAAACGGTGCCATATCGGAAAAAAATGGTGCTTTAGGAAATGACCATTTGTTTGGACCCGTTTTTTCATAAAAAAACGGTACTCCAAGCCATGCCATGAAAATCGGGAAGGCATGGTGTTTGGAGCAATGCCATTCCTAGAGCTGTAGCTCGTTGCTGCCAACAGGGCAGTGATGTGGCACTAGATAATGGGTACCAATGCTGAAAACGTTTCCTAGACAATTGGTACCAAACAGAAAAAGTTGTTGTTGCTCCAAGAAATACCCTATTTGGCAGCAACGATTCCAAATAAAAAAAAGACATTATTTTATCAGAAAACGGTGCTTCCAACCCACACAACAGCAACACCATTTTCTGAGAAAAAAGGTGCTGCATCCGCAGCATCGATGCCAAACATATAACAGGTTCGTCAAGCCATGGTACACTTGATACACCTCATTTAAGTCTACAATTATAAAGAAAGGAAGGCTCAAGTGAAGGATTTTGACAATAAACCTACTCATTTATTAAATCAACACATTTGGACATGATAATATGTTAACATTATTGAATATGCCATGAGAAAGATCGGCATTAAACTGGGGCTATCTTTGTAATATATTAATTTGCATATGCATACATATATACATAATCATCTATATATGTAATTAGTTTGGGTCTCAAATGGTTTGGAAGTTGGAACAACATAATTAGGTTATGTAAGTGGATCGGTTTGGTTCAGTTCAATCAGGTCTACCTGACCCATTAACCGCGAGGGGTGCAATCTAGGTGGGCTCAGGTCGGGTGTTTGTAAAAAATTTGAATGCACCCAGCTTGAAGCTGTGTAAAATGCTAATTCAGGTCAACCTAAGTTGCACTCCTATTAGCAGCCCTATTTAAGAGTCAAAGTTAGAAACAAACTTGAATTTAGTAGTTGCAGGGGTGTCAATTGGACTGGATTTGGTCCAATCCGGTTCAGTCCAAATGTGAGTCTATTACAAATGGACCGGGTCTAATCCAATCTAATGAATATTATGGACCATTTTGGACCGGTCCAATTCAATGTTTAGACTGTTCAATCTATTTAAGTTTATTTTCATTTAGATTGGTTCCACACAAACCTGGTCCATTGATACCTATGTTCTTATCCTCTATCAATGGACTATTGGCTTAATCTGCCCCAATCCAATATAAATTTATTACAGATAGACCAAGTCCAATCCAATCTAATAAATACTTTGGACCATTAAGTCTGGACTGGTCCAATTCAATATGTCTTGTTGGTCTGTCCAACTTGTACAAATTGATTTTGGTTTGTTGACAGGATCCAACCCAAAACTGCCCCATTGACACACCCCTAAATAGTTGTCCTTGATCAAACCAACCTGACTTGAGCATACCTGCCTTGACAAGTCTTGGTTGTTGTTGTTGTGAATTGGTTTTCACTAACCACAAGACAGATCGGTTTTCCTTCTCACAAAATTAGTCCTCACAGCCCTTGCAGCCATGAATTGAGAACATTGACCAATTTTGCCCACTTAAGACACTGTCAACATGACCCTACAACCCGAGGGGAGAACATATCTTGTACTTCATGTTATTATTTATGGGGAGAATCTCCCATATGAGGCAAGGTGAGATCAGATTCAGTCCTCACAAAATGATGGTCACACTGTATTTATAGATACCTGCAGCTGTGCATTAGGAATATCTTCCTATTAATAAAAACATATAAGCATGGAGATATTCCCAATACATAGTTACAAATGGCTGTGAATATGGTGTGAACACCGCTTTGTGAAGACTGAATCCGAGTTTAAGCGAGGTAAGTGTGGGATACTTGACAAGACAATCTAGAAAGATGTTAAGTAGGGCCTGGCCCCCCAATATTGAGTGTTGTTTTGATTCATGAGAAGATGGTGTGAGGACTGAATTGGGATTCCCTTCCAATGAAGTAAAAAATAGAAAGATAAATTCAAGTTGGCAGTCACAAAAATTGTTCCTATGGGTGGTTAATGAATGCGTGGATAAGGATATCCACGCACTAGTCAAGTGGGGACAATTTGGATTGTCCACCTGTATACCACATGTGGCTAGAAAATAAAATGAATGGAAACGTCACAGAATTGAAATCCAACAGAAGTTGTGTATTTCTTTTAGAGTTTGTTGGGCAATTTCTATGTTCATATACTTTGCCAAGTAAAAATAGAAAAATATTTTTTAGTTACATTTATTATTGTTTTTATTTGTGTTATTTTATTTATTTATTATTTATATATAACAAGAAATAATAAGAAATTAGATGTGGATTCTAAATCCAATCTGATTAAAGATTTTATATTTTCATGAACCAAAAAACTTTAAATTCTCAAAATCCAACCCATTTTAGGTTTTAGGATGGATAGAGATTAGGAGATTTAAAGAAGCGGATAAGGTTTTAAATTTATAAAATCCTCTCCGAACCTGCCTGGCTCATGTCACATTGGCATTTATGTCAAAAAATTGACCAATGCATGACAGTTGCTGTTAGTTAGAAGAGTTTAATGCAAACTGGGCATCCATACCCACATAAAAAAAACGTTGGGCAGTACATGGGTTTACCAAATCAGCTGCAGCTTAAGGGAAATCAAATTAGCCCCTACAAGATTGTCCCTTACAACGTCCTATAATATATCTCCGCTATATATTGAGAACATCTTCCAATTGGGCTAGCTAGGCTTAATCCTCTATCAAAATTTTTTGTCTTTTTTTTTTTATTTTTTTTTTCTTTCTTGGGTTGTGGTGGTAATATTTAGGTTAGGCCCATGGCTTTTGCATAACAAGTTTCCGGACTTTAACCTGACATATATGCAGCAATACTACCATGTATGAGGAGAAAAGACCCACAATACTGAAAGCAGGCCCAACTTTCAATAGTGTCCAAGCAGTTCATGACGATAGCTTAGTTTAATCGATTCAAATTTAACCATTCGGTAGGGTTGTAAATGGATTGAACTAGATTAATTAAGGGCAAAGTTCAAAGTATTAGAAATGTCAAATGTATTGGAAAGACAATTTTAAGAGACGTATGTTGATACGTTTTGAATATGTATGTGTATCGGAGAAAAACTAAGATACGGTTAGAAATACTATAAATACTTTAATAAATCATAAAAATACATCAGTAACACTAAATATAAGACCTCAATGAGGTGTACATACATTAAATTAATATATTTTAATGATTGTATGAAGAAATATATTGTAATTAATTATAATTTCATTAAAAATCCTATACTTAACTATAATTTATAAATTATAATTCTTAAGTTTTAATGTTTCATGGGATGGGAAAAACCTAACTCTCCTATTCAACCATAAAACATGCATTGGCACAACTTCTAAGTGAAAATATAATTAACAATTATTTATTATTTATTTTCAAAAATTATCAAGAATAAATAAACATTATATAATATATTCAAAAAATAGTTATTAAAGAATACATTTTAATTGCTTTGTGAATATGATAGATCATCTATAGAATTATAATATATTCAATCATTGTGATCAAATGATAAAATATAATTAATTATTTTTAATTCTAAAAATATAAAAATACAAAATAATCATTAAATAAGAAATTTCAATTGGTCTGTGGATACATTAGATCATCCATAGAATTATAATATATTCAATTGTTGTGATCAAATAATGAAATATAATTAATTATTATTTATTTTTTAATTCTAAAAATATAAAAAATAAAAAATATTAATGAAGAAATTTCAATTCTTCTATGGATATGATAGATAAATCCATAGATCTAAAACATATTTAGTCTTTAGAGGCAAAGAAAAAATTATATTTTCAAATTTTTTTGTTAACTTATATTTTCCCTAAAAATCTTCATGAATTTTCTATAAATCTACTGATAACACAAAAAATTGTGATTTTGAATGTAAGAAATGTAGATCAATATAAATTTAAACATTCAAGAAAAAAAGAAATCACAAGATAGTATAAAAAATTGAAAAAACTTGCCTATTTTTTCTATAATTTTTAAAAATTTGAAAAATCTTCAAAAAATTAACGATTCACACTTATTTCTTGCAAATTTTTGTGAATCTAGCATTCTAGGAATGAGGTTTGGAGTTTTAGAGTCATTTTGGGAGTGAAAGAAGGCTTATTTCAGGGAAAAAAAGTTTGCTTTCCTCATTTATTTATTTTTTTTTCAGTTTTTGGTCGTATCTTTTTCTTTGATATGCTACCGATACACCCCCGGTATGTCCCGATACACCCTAATACACATGAAAAAGACAAGACACTTGATTTCCATGCATATCTCATATCTATTTTTCAAAGGTACGATACGATACGCCTTATATCGGGTGTATCGTATCGAAATTGTAAACCTTGGTTAAGGATATACCCAGTCTAATAAAAAATCTGATCAATCCGAATCTGATTAGAATTCATCAAAATTTTAAGATTATAATTTGAATTTTTAGCTATCTTATTGGATATTCGATACCATTTGAATTATAATAAAAAAACTTAATGATATAATAGAAATAATATATTATATTATTATATAATATAATAATGTATATATAAATATAAATATAATATACATATAGAATATGTATAAATAATATATAACATATAATATTTCATATCTAATGGATTGGATCAGGTAAATCTCAATTCGATCTGTTAATTAAATGGATAGACTTTTCAGGTTCGATCTGATTTATTATTCGGATATCTACCTTGGAAGTCACATCTGCCCCTCAAAGAATGTGCCCCAAAAATTCGATCTTTTAATTAAATGGATAGACTTTTAACAAGTTAGGCGGCATTCACGAATTTGAAATGGGTGCCCTACACATGTCCCACTGCATATTCCAATCGTTCTAATACATGCTGAAATGTTCATACAAGGCACGTGGCCGTGTAGTATGTGGGGCGCCCATGCAAATTTGGCCTTTTCACCTTGGCGGAGGCTTTCAACTTTTTTTCTAATTTGTTTAATTGCTTGGGTATTTTTATCAGCAAAACACAGATGGCATTGGCGGTTGTTGTTTCGGAGTTTGAAATTTCATTTATCATGCTGAGACTAAGAGATTGTTAAGATTAACGTGCAGCAGAGATTTCCAACTGGTCCTCTAATAAGGTTAGCCACTTAATTTACAAAAGAAAATGGAAAAGCCACATAATAGAATGGATATGGTGGGAATTAAAGATCCGTTTGGTTCATAGTTGGAAATAGAATCAGAATTGGAATTAAAATCTTTTGAAATCAGAATCAGGATGATCTATTCCTATAGTATGTTTGGTTCAGACAGGAATGAAAATGAAAATTAGAATAACAGGAATGAGATTTCATTCCCAAGAGAGGGGCATGGAATGACCATTCCCTCAAATGGGGGAATGCCGTTCTATTAAGAATGGGAATAAAATTCCGATTCTTCTCAATCAAACAGTTAAAATAGGAATAGTCCATTCCGATTATAATTCCTGACTCCTATTCCTGTGAAGCAAACGAGACCTAAAGCTTTTCACAAGAGAATGAGTCCACGGTAATGGGCCCAAGACCCATTAAATTCATCCCCACCCTAAACAATAACCAAATAATAAGGAATAGCCCACATCAACCCGCTCCATAATCAATACGATGGAGGATATCCCTCCAATTAACACATCATGTATCATTATAATTTACTTAACCCTAGCTACTTTGCTTGTTTGATATAAGAAAAGTAAGCTAAGAGTTACTACAAAAAGGAGCTAAAATGAAATGGAAAATTAGGAACCGACGTTCCCCAAAATGGCAGTATCTTGTTCCGTTGCATGCGAAGCACAATTTGAATTAGTTTCCTGGTTTTTTCTATGGTGGGAATACTCTCAGGGCTTTCAGTTTCAACCATTGAAAAGCTTAAGAAGAGCATTGTTTGAATGGAGGTGGATATCATAAGAAAAAGTACAACTACAAATAAATTATTACATTGGAAAAGTAGTGGTGCCTTAGTGCCTGGTGCTTTTGCAATCAATATGGGTGGGTGAGGGTTAGAGTGGGTTATGACCCATTAACAAGGATTGATGATGGGTCATAGTGGGTTAATATTCAACCCTTATCCAGTCCATCCATTTGTCACTCCTATTTTTTTCTCACTCCACATAACTTAATATTATTGAAATTAAGCTAGTCAAATGAAAAGAAGCATTTGGATAGGTTAGAGTACAGTTGAAAATTGACTCATTGATAAGTCCATTCTGACTCCATGCCGTGGCCAGTCGAACACCCTTCCAAATCGTTGAGGAGATTGAGAGCGGAAGCAGAAGCAGACTCGTCGCATGAAGCTGTAGTAATTAAACCCAGATTTCTTACTCACTTTCTCTACCTACACCCTACCCACAAGCCACTGTGCATTAAAATCACAAATCTTATAATACAAGATGGCGAAGTATAGCTGCAATTTAAGGTGGATGGAGTGTGGATAGAGAATAGTGCCCTTTCATACATTGATTAATTAGATACAAGTCCTTGCACTTGACAACATTCAATTGGCCGCATGCCCATACATACGATGGTGATTTAGGGCTTGTTCATTTCCTCTTAACTCTTATCTCTTAAGAGGGATCTTTTAACTTTAAGAGAAAAATGGGTGTTCGTTTTCTTTTATCTCTTATTTTCTTAAAGTGCAATCATACAACTTAGACAAATAAAAACTTTCATATATGGGATCAAAATGGATATTTGATAATTTTAAGAATTCAGAATTTAGAATAACATTCTCTACATTCAGAGTTCAGAGGAAAGAAAATTTCACCAATACCAATATATTTCTTTAATGTAATTATTGCACTTTCAGATATCATACTTCAGAGCAAACAAACATGCCCTTAGCTAAGCTGCATTTGGCATTCCTTATTTTAAGGATTTATCACCTATTTGTTGTTCAAAATTCAGTGTTCATAAATGCATTTTAACTACAAAAAAAAAAGATAAATCCTTAAATTAAAGAATCCCAAGTACAGCCTTATTCTTTGAAGTTTGAAGTCTCCATCGGGCCTCCTTCATTGGTTCCTTTTGAGAGAGAGAGTACTTGAGATGATATCCATAGTTCTACTCATCAACATTAACAAATATATATATATATATATATATATATAGGTCTTTTTAAGTCTCGATCATTTAAGATCCTAATCCAATCTGGAAAGGACCCAAGTTGAAAACGAGACTCTGTTAGACCCCTCTTTGCAAGCTCATGGGCCACACCATTTGCCTGGCGCTTAACAAAATTAAAGATCAACGAGCTCACTTTTGTTTTTTCCAAAATATCCTGAATTCAGAAACAAACTTGCATCTCCTTTGCACAAGACCTTGATTAAGCATTCGCAATCAGATTCCAACACCACTTTTGAGAGACCTAGCTCTCCCACTATCTCCATCCCTTTTAGGATTGCCAAAGCTTCAGCTTGAATTGGGGAGGTAGATAGAGCAGGTCCAAAAACAAAGACAGCCACAACATCTCCTTTGAAGTTTCTGATTATCACACCTAGTCCAGCATTCCCAGAGGTCAAAAAACTTGCATCTGTATTAACTTTATAGCTTTCTTGCTCTGGCGCCTGCCAAAAAACATTGAGTCCATGACTCCTGATTTCACTAGCTTGAGAAGAAGGCTGCCATACGGGCAGAGAAATCATCTTCCTCTCCTTCGCCTTCCTGTCAAAGAAAATACAGGATTAGGCTCAGTTTCTTCAAAGACCCATTTATTTCTAGCCTTCCATATTGTCCAAATAGTAAGAGCAGAGTATCATAATAAATCATTTTTCCTCTCCTTGTCTTTTGAACACACATCAATCCAAAATTTGAACCATTCACCAAAGCTTTGAAACTGTCTAAAAGACTGAGAAATACCCGATAGCATACTGCTATAACAGAATAAAGCATGCGTAACTGATTCGTTTTCTTTCTTGCAAATAGGACACTCAACTGAAGTGGAGATCTTTCTTCGAAATAAACTCTCCTTCATTGCCACTACATTCCAGCAGCATTTCCAGAGGAAATTTTTAATCTTTGGGTCTACTTTAATATTCCAAAATTCCTTCCAATAGTTCTGATGGTGTGTGATCTGACTACTCCTACTTGGAGGACGATCCGAACTCCAAGTGGATGGCGAGCTGGATTGGTGGTCTGCAAAACAATCTATCAGATAGCCCGGGGTGGCTAACCTGGCGAGGTTACTCCGATGCTTAACTCAGTATGCTGTAAATGCGAGCTGAGTGCTTGAGAGCTTGAGTGCTAGAGAGTAGAGTAATCATGCGTACCTTTGCCTTGAGGGTTCTCGTCTTTATATACTGTAGTCATGGGTCTCATGAAAGAGCTCCGAGATCTCCGGGGTGTGGAGATAGGGTTCGTTCCGCTTCCGAAGGTGCAGTGCGTAGATAAGGCTTATCGTTTCACTTCCTACTTTGGCGGAGCCGGGATGAATCCTCATCGTGATCTCGGAAAAGTCAGAATCTGTTGGCTCATCGTGATCTCAAGTAACTTGGGATCCATTGGAGAGACCTCTGGAGTCGGTTACGTGACGATTCGGGTTGTTAGCTTCGAGTTGATACTTCGATTCTTTAGTTTCGAACTGGATTGGATGTTGAGGTGCCTTGATGCCAAGGTGAGCTTTGGGCCGAGGTGGCTGAATACCCGAGCTCCAAATGTTTCGAACTAGGCTTGCCAAGCTAAGTTGTCATCCCTTAATCAGGTCGCGTCCATGTGTCCCCTTCTCGCTAGGTCGGGCCAAATCACCCTTCATCAATTGCCCCCCACTCCCCGAGTCAAGGGTCTCAACTCGGTGCGGTGAGTTCATGACAAGTCAAGGTGGATTTGGCACGAGGTCTAGGCGCCTTGACGGGCGAATCATTGGTCGGACCTGTTCGACCGCCCGACTCAACTCAGGAATAACCTAGGTCGCGCCTGAGTTACGTGTGGACGTCACGCCATTTTATAAACTCCGCGGACATTGTGCAACCGGTTTCCCTAGGAGCTGTCGGATCGTGTTGATCTCGACCATTGATCCCCAGATATGTTAGCTATAAATAAGGACTAAAGGGCTCATTTTCCTCACCACAAATCCGCAAATCCGCAATCTTTGAGGTCACGTTCAAGTCTTTCTGAGGTCGCTTTCCTTTCTTTGGTCTTCCTTTTGGTGAGTCTCCCTTTGCTTTTTATTTTCAATTCCGTGTCTTTTTAGTATGTCTAGCTTTAGCTTTGATAGTCTCTTAGATGGGAGCGGTGAATCCGCTGGAGCCGAAGTGGGTACCTTGGCTCAGACCGTGGATCCTTGTCCTACCGAGGAGGTTTCTTTGGGTCAGGACATGGTCCACGGTCCCCCCGAGGTGAGCTCACCTCGGCGGGAGCGAGAGGCCACAGGTAACCTGACTTCTACTTCACATCGAGGTCGGCTGCCAGACAACTTCAGCCCATCGACAATGACGGCGGACAGGCTCCTAACCTTAGTAGCCTGGTACAAACTTCCCAACAATTTTGTGTATAGCATCCCCTTAGGATCATGGTCACGACGAGATCGTGATCTTCGAGGAGCAGCTCGCAGTTGGTCTTCACCTTCCACTTCACCCTCACATAGTTGAGATCGTAAAAATTTTCAACATCATCATAGATCAATTACACCCAAACTCTATCCGCAACATCGTACGGACCATTTCACTTTTTCACGATTACAACCTTCCCCTTGACCTTGACGTTTTTTCTTCTTTTCTTTCCATAAAAAAGAATTCGTCTTGTGTTTTGCCCAAGCACAGGTGAACTTACTATCTATCACCTCGCCCTAGTTTCAAACTTTTGCACGAGCTCCCTAACAAGGTTCGGCCTGGAAGAGGCGCTATTTCGTGGTCCACAACATTGAGGGGTGGCCTTTCTCGACTCATTGGAGGGCAGCCATTTAGGACCCTGACATTAGGTTGGACTTGAAGACAAGGGAGGCGCTCCAATCTTGGGCGGAGCTCAGCTTGAAGTTCGAAGACTTTGTGATCGAGGAGAAGCTCATGCAGGCCGGCCTGAATCCTGGTAAGTCGTTGTTTGATGTACTTTCCCCATTAGTTTTACTTCGGTACTGTATTTGACAGGTCGCTTTTTGTCGCAACTGTCATGGACATCCCCGCCAATGAGCTCTTTGGGAGCATGAAGAGGGGGAAAAAGAAGAGAGCCACCAAAAAGGCTTGCGTTGAGCACCCACCAGCTGCCATTCCTGAGCCCGAGCAGTCGTCAACTACCGATCAGCCTCCTGTGATAGATCTAGTCGAAGAGGACTCGGACAAGCCCTCCCCACCCTGCGTACCTGAGGAGGCTACATCTTCGGAGCCCGTCCTAGTAGCTGCCGCTTCTTCAGGAAGTGACGACGTAGTTCGGAGTATTTTGACTCCAAAATTCGATCTTCTCAAAAGCAAGGATGCGGTATTTGCTGAGGAGGTCGCTTGTTGGGCTGAATTGTCAGTTGCTCAGCTTAGAGCCTGAGCAACTACTCACTGAATGGTGGTAAGTTCTCGGACTTGTCTTTTCAAATTGTCTTGTACTTGGATTTTTGTATACTGACATTTGTTTTCTTCTCTTGGCAGGTGAATTCCACCATCCATGCCTTGGCTTATCAGTCCGAGGTGAACTTGAAGCGGGCCCTCGGAGCCGAGGAGTCTTCCCGAAAAACTCACGCCGAATTGAACTTAGCTCGCAACGAAAATAACCAGCTGAAGAATGATGCACGGGCTAGAAGGAGCTGCTCACTTTGTTGATGTCGGAGAAGAAGGAGCTCGAGGAGCATGAGGCGGCATTGAAGAGGGAGGTGGAGAACCTCGAGGCCCATGTGAAGGAACGAACCGAGCTACTTCTTCAGGCGATGGAGGAGGCCAAGGCTAAGGTTGTCAAGGAGTACAAGTCCTCAGCAGAGTTTCGGAAAGAGATGGTCGAGGTAGGGATGGCGAGTTACCGCAAAGGCTTCAAACTTAGCAAGTGGTTGACCCGACGTGAATTTCCCCAGCTTGACCTCAGTGCCATAACCACTTCAAGGATCACAGAGGAAATGACCGTCGAAGCTGCCCAAGATCCGGACTCCGAAGCAGAAAGTGATGGCGACCTGCTCGATGAAGATGAGGAAACCAATGCTGGCGAGAGCCGCATGGAGACAGATCCTCCTGCCGAAGCCTCTTGTAAGGATGATGAGCCTCAAAGTGACTAGATGCTTCTTTTCTTGGACCCCCTTTTGTAATACATCGAGCTCGGTCTATTGTGATTTTTTTTTTTTGTATTTGAAATTCCATATCAATGAAGTACAAATGTTTTTGTAATATTTGTGTGTAATTTTTTTTTCAAGTGTAGATTACTCCCGAACTGGCGGACTAAACCAAATAGGAGTGAATTTTTTTCTAAGTGTAGGTTACCCCGAATTGTCGAGCTAACGAGCTGGACTCTAAGTGGAGATAACTTTGTATCGTTGTACGCTGAGGTGGGCAGACACTGTAAGGTATATACTTGACCTGTCTACACATGGGCTACTCGCTTAGGTGTTGGTTATCCCTTAGTGCCGAGCCTACGGGCCTGACTTCAAATGGGATTAACGTGTTGTTATACGCTAAGGTGGACTAGAGACAACTAGGACTTGTTTGCCAATGCTGAAGAGGTGACTAGGACTTGTCTACCTATGTTGTAGAGGTGATTGGACTTGTTGTAGTGTCGAAGTCTTATGTCAGCTCGACACTATGGCCCTTAGCCTTCTGGGAGTGACTTGCAGTCCTCTCTCTAGTTCGGTGATCCTTTTTGACCAGTTCGGTGGTCACAAGTAGTACGTTCTCAGGTTGTCGATATTCCATGCTCGAGGTACCTACTTCCCTTCCAAAGTCTTGAGCTTATATGTGCCCTCCTCGAACACCCGTCTTACTCGGTACGGACCTTCCCAATTTGGTCCGAGCTTACCAATGTCGGGCTCAGGTACCATAACCTTCCGAAGAACTAAGTCGCCGATGCGGAAGTGTCATTTTCTGACCCGGGTGTTATAGTACCAAGCTACTCTTTGTTGGTAAGTTGTGGTTCGGATGTAAGCCAGGTCTCGTACTTCTTCTACCAGATCTAGGTTGGTACGGATCTTGTCATCGTTCGTCTCCTTGTCGTAAGCCTCCAACCGTAGTGTGGGCACCTCGATTTCCGTTGGGATCACTGCTTCTGTGCCGTAAGTGAGGTTGAAAGAGGTTTCACCTGTGGCGGTCTTAATGGTAGTTCGGCAGGCCCAAAGGACGCTAGGCAGTTCGTCCACCCACAACCCCTTGGCTCGAGCTAAGCGAGCTTTGAGTGGTTCTGACCTGGGTGTTTGTGACTTCTGCTTGCCCCGTTAGTGACTTCTGCTTGCCCCTTCGCTTGTGGGTGTGTCACCAAGGTGAAATTTTGTTGGATTCCCATTTTGGCACAACAGTTTTGAAACTTGATATCTTCGAAATGCTTCCCATTGTCAGAGATAAGTACCTGAGGTAGCCCGAAGCGACATACTATAATTTTCCAGAAAAGAAATTCTGTATGTTGTGGGCTATGATCGTTACCAGAGGTTCGGCTTCCACCCACTTTGTAAAGTAGTCTACTGCTACAACCAGAAACCTCCTCGGTGCCAATGAACTGATTTGCGAGCTTTAGGAACTCGGTAATGTCCTTCGGTTTGTTTACTACAACATGCCATTTGAACTCTCTATGGGTAATTCCCTTCTTGGCTACAGTGAGCCTCACTACCGAGTTGAGATCCGGTATCTGCAGGCAGGTGTCAATGAAGCATTTGGTGTAGCTCTTGATCGATTTTCCTTCCCTCTAAACCACATTGAGAAGGCTTTCTTGGGACTTCGGACACTTTTTTGCTGGTGATGAAATGTGCAGTGAACAAGTCAACGAACTGTGACTAGCTTTTGATCGATCCCGACGCGAGGTTTCGATACTAGGTTCGAACTACCCCTTTAAAGGTAGTAGAGAAGGCTACACACATGCAAGACTCATCAGCCCCAACTAGGTGCATCTGGGACTGGAAATAGTCCACATGGTCGTTAGGATCGAAGGACCCATTGTACTTGTCAAATGGGGGCATCTTGAAGTCTTTTGGTATCGGGGCCGCCAAGAGCTCGGCAGATAGAGGAGATGACCTGCAAAGTAGTGGAGGAGCGGTCTTTGTAGCTATCGAGCTCGCTTCTTTCTTCCCTTTGGTTTGTTCTTCTCGTTGGCTTGGCTTTGCTAGTGGGCTGTTCTTGACCGAGGTATGGTGTGTCTTGCGACGTCTCCACTGCTGTTTCCTTACTGGTTCGGCATTGGTGCAACCGGCTTCAGTTTGATCTAGTGTTGCGGTCCTGTTGTGAGGTAGATCTTGGTTTCTCGAGGGATTCTGGGGCAGACTATCATGGAGGATAGAGAGGTCCTGTCTTGAGTTCGCACCTCGAATCCCGAACTGGTTATCTACTCGCGATCCATCATTCTCTTGCTGTGAGTGCCGAGGCGGATTCAGTTGACTATCCCCAGACCTATTTCTGAGATTTCTTTGCGAGGCCGGTGGAGTGTGTTGACCGTCTCTCCTCCCTCGGGGTGAGACCTGACTCCTGAGAGGAATCAGTGCTTGTGAGGTCTCTTCGCCCCGATGAGGGTATTGGTTGATGTTCTAGTTAACTCCAAGGCGATTCAGGTTCTAACTGTGATGGGGCCCTGGGTGCCAGGTGGAACCGGTTGTTGGTTTGGCTGCAGTGGAGGGAACTGGTGTTGATATTGCTGGTAGAAGTAATAATGTTGATACTGCAGGACCTGCTGCATCTAGATCCGAATGGCCCGGACGCACTGAACGAGGTCATGGAACTGGGAACTCCCCACTCCAGGAGGAACCACGAAGGGCTTAGAGAAAGTTACGCCTACCACCGGGGGAAGTGGGGCGCTCACCTGTGTGGTGCTTGGTAATGCAGTTAATGATGGGACTCCAAACCCTGTGAGCGGAATGGTGAACTGTCCGATGCACACCGTAGGAGCTTGAGAAAATGTTGGCTGCTGGGCTTGCCCCCCGGTGATGTTCAACTCGACGCTTTTCCCGGTGTGGTTGGAAGATGCCATTGAAGTTGAAATTGCAAAGAGGTAGGAATGACCTTTTGATTGTTTTCCCACAGATGACGCCAATTGATGGTGCGCAATCTGACTACTCCTAGCTGGAGGATGATCTAGACTCCAGGTGGACGGCAATCTGGATCGGTGGTCTGCAAAACAATCTATTAGAGAACCCGGGGTGGCTAACCCGGCGAGGTCGCTCCGATGCTTAAGTCAGTATGCTGTAAATGCGAGATGAGTGCTTGAGAGCTTGAGTGCTAGAGAGTAGAGTAATCACGTGTACCTTTGCCTTGAGGGTTCTCGTCTTTATATACTGGAGTAGTCGTGGGTCTCACGAAAGAGCTCCGGGATCTCCGGGGTGTGGAGATAGAGTCTGTTCCGCTTCAGAAGGAGCAATACGTAGATAAGGCTTATCGTTTTACTTCTGACTCTAGCGGAGCCAAGATGAGTCCTCATCGTGATCTTGGAAAAGTTAGAATCTGTTGGCTCATCATGATCTCGAGTAACTTGAGATCCATTGGAGACACCTTTGGAGTCGGTTACGTGGCGATTCAGGTTGTTAGCTTCGAGCTGATACTTCGATTCTTTAGTTTCGAACTGGATTGGATGTTGAGGTGCCTCGATGCCGAGGTGACTGAATACCCGAATTCCAAATGTTGTGAACTAGGCTTGGCAGGCTGAACTGTCATACCTTAATTAGGTCACGTCCACGTGCCCCCTTTTCGCTAGGTCGGGCCAAATCACCCTTCATTAATTTCTTCCCTCCCAACAAGTTTCCATCTACCTATTTTCAGGATATCTTTGATTCTCCTCCACCATTTCCTTCACACAAAAATAAGCAGATTTAACCGAAATGGACCCATTTACGGATTTAGTCCAAATTAATTTATCCTCCCAATTTCCAAAGGCTAGTGAAATTTTTAGAATATTCTCTGCTATTGGATCCTCGAAGAGACTTCTAATCAAATTTTCATTCCACTTCGAAGTGGGAGTTGTCATTAAATCCTTAACCCAGATACAACTATTGTTTTGAGGCTTTGGGTTCATGATTTGAAATCCTTGAATCTTTTGAAGCGAAGGATCCTCCCAAACTTGTATCTTTGTCGTAGAGTTTACAGCCCAACAAGCCCCTTATTTTAGAATATCTCTTCCTGCTATTAAACTTCTCCATCACTAGGACCCCTTCAGAGATGATTTTGCACTGAGGAAGTTCTTGTCTTTTAGGTGCTTTCCTCTTATAATTTGTACCCACAAGTTATTTTCTTCTCCATGCCTGTTTTACTAACAAGGCCAAATTGAAGTTATCTGGATCCCTGAACCCTAAGCCCCAATTATTTTAGTTTTACTAATATTTGTTCACGTAATCTACTGAGTGTCCCTCTTTCCTTTACCCATTACACCACCAGAATTTCCTTTGGACTTTTTTTATTTCATCACACACTCTTTTGGGTAGCAGAAAGCAGGACATTGTATACGCGGGGATTGCAGTAACTACTGAGAGAGAAGAGAATGCATATGTATAGTATAATTCAAAGTTGTAATTAAAGGTATGAAAGCTCCTAAGAATATGAAAGGTTTCATCACTTCATTATTTGGATAAAGGGACGTCACTTCTTTAATTAATTGGGTCATATCACCATGTAAGAACAACCATCCACTCATGTAGAGTATGCTTGCACATGTCATTTCAGGTATAAATTTGTGGCAGGAATTGTATGATCAAAATGCGGTTCCAACCTTTTGTCCATTGGCAGCAAAGCAAGCATATTATACCCGTATAACCCCAAATAGCTGAAGTGGGAAGCTTTTCCAATCCCAAGCCCAAAGTAATCATCATTAATCTCATCTTAATTTAGGTATTGTTTGCCAAGTTTATTAGAAAAAATTTCTAATAATCTAAATGACCAAAAGAAATATTGAGTTTTTGGGGTTTTATCTTTAAAGGCAAAAACCATTTGATAAGTGGTTCAATTTACTGGGCTTTTAAAAGCGCATTTAGAGGTATCATGCAGAAAAACCAGAAAACTTCATTTGAAGCTTCCCAACTGTGCTTTGGATTACAGATGATGGCCACTTCATGGTTGGAGAAAAAAATCTTGCTCCCAATTGATCAAAATGATTTATTTATTTATTTTTATAAAAAAGAATGGACAAACCCAATGCAGATTTTTGATTTCTACTGCAGAACTATAAACATTCAAAATGTCAAAAATCCCCACTTTACACACTAATGCCCACGTGTGAATTGCCATAAATTCTGAATTGGCACCCACCCCAACTGTACTTTGGGTTTAAAAATTCTGACATTGGGCTGAACTGTTATTCTCCCTTTTTTTTAAACTTTCCCTAATACATGTTTGTGAGAAATATCAGGTGCTTTTTGGTATACAACTAATCATCTATCAAATACTTAATTAAGCCCTAATTCTTACCTCTTCTCTCTCTCTCTATATATATACACCACATTTTGTACCATCATGCATATTTCGAACTCGTGGCCTTATTTATTTCCGACCGATCATGTGGAAATATCTTATTTTGGAGATGGCAATTTGTCCCATTGCAAAGGGTTTTCCGTGGTTAAAACAAAAGACAAAAGACCCATGGTCGGAGTACCTTTCGTCTGACTTGGGCAACCTTAACTGCCCATGTCAAATCTCCCTTTTTATTGCTGAGAAAAGCACAGTAATAGCAAAAGCAGGAAGCCAATGGTAGCAGTTATAAAACAACAACAATAGTCATGCATCATGTGACTGCATGTTCCGCTGCACATGGGCATTTGGGTCCACGGGATTCCAGAGTTAGGCTCCCGTCCCACTCTCTGTTTGCAATGGTCGTGTACGAAACAATAGTGCATCCTTCCTTCCTCCTTCATAGGCTTTTGCCAAAATATCTTTTGTTGAGAGGTTCACTTTGACTGCAGCAAATGCTAATTTGTCCATGAAAATTAACACATGTTATTAGTTATTGTCAAGGTTTTAAAAACTGATTCAGAATTGGAATCGGAGCCGTTCTGAGCACTGGTTTCTGGGTTGATGGTTCGACTGTTCTGTTTAAATAGATGACCCATTTTAATAAAAAATAAAAAAGATAAAAAACTATTGAATAAATCAACAATTCAATCGCCCAGGTCAATGAATCATTGACTCATTGGCCTGTGATCAGTTTTGGGATAAACAGAACCAATTACCTGAACGATTACTGAATGGTGATTCGAAAACAATGATTATTACTAATACAACTCTTAATGGAATGAAATTAAAGTTGCTTTGTTATGTAGCCCATTTTCTCATTTCTCTTTCATGCACGTTTTAGAACTTTGTTTCATTCTCTCTGCGGAAAAAGAGCTCAAACTGTTAAACGGAAGCACCCATCACCATCTTGACAGTAACCGGAGGTGAGTTCCTTTAAAAACTTTGGAAACAAGTAGGTATTTGGCACATCATCTCACCCATACAAGTACAAGCTGTTAATCAGTGTAACAGACTACGTACCGATGCTTGAAATTCCTTATTCGCTCCTGATAGCTAGCAAATTAAAAGAAGGTTCACCAACAAATTACATATATTAAAACTCATTAATAGACAAAAGTAGCTCTTTATAAAGCAAACCTGTATTATACTATACATGGGAAATGAGCTTTAATTAATAAAGCACTGAATCAGCTTACTTATGTCAATTTCTATCAAATTACTGTTTCAACCCTTTGCTTTCTTACTCTTTCATCTTATGTTCTTTGCTTTTCTTCTTCACGTTAATTGAGAAACAGTGAGATCACAATTTGATGATTTTATCCCAAATAAACTCTCTCTATATCTATCTACCTGTATATGATCAAACTTTATAAGTTTTTACAAATTCCAATTTACTAATGCTTTTGCAGAATAAATATCTCATGATATCCTTTTCAGAGCTTGGTAAATTGTGAAACCCCAAGAATTGCTTTTAAGAGGTTGGACTTGTTTGTATATATTGCCATTCAAATCATTCATTGAAAAGTGGAGTATGGATCTGCTCCTCAAAGTGGGTTCTTCGTCCCATTGTCAACGTCACCGTCACAACACTTTCCTGCAGCTGTATATTGAAAATATCTTTCATACTTGTATATTGTTATTCATGAGCAAAAACGTTGTGGGATGTACTGTGAGATCCGAGTGAGGAATAAACCCTGATTCTGAAAAAGTGATAATAGGCCTAACATCGTAAGAAGTGGTCCTCAGTGCAACGAATTTAGACATGTTTCAAATAGCTCATAACGATTAAAGTGCCCTTCTATAGACGGAACATCTAAAAGGCAATAAAGCAACTTTCTTGTTTTTAGCTGTCAAATCTGTAAAAAGAGACTTTTCTGCCATGCAGGTATGAGATTAAGTTTTATCAAAAACCACCCACGTGTGTTGATGAGGATTCATTTTAAATAATAATGCCTAAGGTTCAGTTTGGAAAGAGTAAAAATATAAATATATAGTATAAATTCATACAAAATAATACCAAATACATACTTTTGCACTTTATAAATTTGTATTTGTATTTCTTCCAAACTGAGCCTAAGGCTTAATTTGGAAGGAGTACAGATGCAAATATATAGAGTGTTGTTCGAGTCATGGTTGAGCTGGTCCTAAGAGACGTGTGGCTGCTTAGTCATCGTTCGGCCACGTTGGCCTAGTTCGACCGAGCTATGCTATTATTGTGACCCCCATCTTATCCTTTTAGCCATGTCAGCTACACGTCACAAGGATGAGCACAACTACGGATAAAGAGGAATATGATGATTCCATTGGAGAACGAGACTCAATCCTGAATACATTGGTTGCTAACCTCATCTCGACAACCCTGAAAGCCCAACGGGTCTTTGGCTATAAAAATGCACTCCATGCTCAGGGTAAGTGATCCAATTTCTGAGACCTATACTGCTATTCTGCTTGGACCAATATCCCTATAGCTCGGTTCGGCCATCCATCACCTCCTACTGACTTGAGCATCATAGTACTTACCCAAGGATAACTCCTTGGGTCTCTGACTTCTCTTCTCTTGATCGCAGGTCTTGAAGTGTGGCATCATCCTTGTAGCTCAACCTCACCCTACCAGCAAGGACTATCTTATTACTCTCCTCAGTTCATGCACCACCTTGGATTGAGTAGCATCAAGTGCAAAACCTTATATTTTGTATTATTTTATGTGTATTTGCATTCTACATATTTGTATTTGTACTCCTTCCAAATTGAGCCTAAGGCCCAATTTAGAAGAGGTACAAATGCAAATATGTAAAGTTCAAAACCTTGTAGTTAATATATTTGTATTTATACACTTCCCAAACTAAGAAAGGAGTACAAATACGTAGAGTGTAAAATGTTGAATTTTACATGTAAAAGCATGAAATGTTTCCCATGTGTTACTTGATCTCATGTGGGTAGGTGTAGGTAGAGGGTCTGGACTCGCATACATTATTTAATCAAAGTAAACAACGGCCAAAATAACTGGAAATCTCTGATGGGTGGAAAATTTTCAAGTTAAAGAACCCTTTTTTTTTAACTTGGCTCAGGTAAAATTGGCTCGGGCAGTGCTCAGATTCAGTTAGGAAGGAGTACAAATACAAATGTAAATATATACAGTATAAAACCTTATTATGTATTTATATTGTACATATTTATATTTGTATGTATATACTCTTTTCAAACTGGACGGGTCCAGTCAAACTGTTCTACTTTTTTTGTGTATTTTTCAGCCTTGTATAAAAGGGCATTAGACGTCCATTAAAATTGCTCGTACATGATGAGCAAGACTTGCTTTGCCGATGTATGAATGCATGCTTGGAAAGAATTGGGATCTCTTAATAAAAAATGGTTCCAACATGATCCCACCGTAAGACAGAGACCCACCACCATGTATGAGATGTGGAGATGCACACGTTGGAATACATTTTTTTTTTTTTTTGTTGGGAGGACATCAGACTCTTTAGGAAGTTCAGTATATAATATATTATGCAGACCGGCCAGTGCAGGAGATTCAAGGCATGGTTTTTAAAATCGACCCGGTGACTGAATTGGTCAGGGGTCTGGTTATCGGATCAAACAGTCCAATCGTTTGAATTAAATGCTCGGCCTGTTCTGACAAGAAAATAAAAAAAATTCAAAAAATTAAAAAAAAAATAAAAATTGATCAAAACTGTTCGAACGATTCAAATGGTTAATTACTCGATTCTACGGTTCACTGACCAAAATCAATGATTTTGAGGGAAAATTCGGTTTTTGAGAAAAATAAAACTGATCACCTAATCGATTCCCAATTTTTCCGGTCCAACCGCCCAATCCTGTCCAGTTTTGAAAACCATGATTCAAGGCTGTTTTAGCTGTTGAGGCAGATTTGGAAACATTTATTGGGATGTGCTGTGGGGTCTGATGTGAACTCCTACTGGGGGATAACTTTTGGGTATGATACGTCCACTGGTGTGGGTTAAAATAATAATCGACCTCAATATTCTTTTAACCAAATAGACAAATAGAGGACGGAATGAGTTGACATGTCGTACTCAAAAACGTAACCAAAGTACAGAAGAAGGGTGAAATCATGGCCTTTCATGCATTATTGTGGTCCCACCTTACCCCAGTTCAAGGTTGAGCCCAATCAATTATACATCGAGGGCCATGATTCACCCTTGTAGGACTAGGACAATTCTATTCCAGTGGGAATAGCTGATTTTTGAGTACACGTTTTAAAACCTTACAGCATATTCTAATTATGCGTCAGGAATATCTCCCATTCTGATTTGTTATTTTTCATGAAAGATGTTTTTGATACACGATGCGATGTGGTTGTGAGTAGCAGATCCCAATTCAAAATCTTGGCCTTAGACGTACTGCAATAATCCAATCAAAAAGCCATTGGGCAATGGCAACAAATCAATGGCCTTGATTTAGCTGTTTCATGCGCAGGGCTACAATTGCAAATGTGGGTTACAGTTAAGCAGAAGTCCCATCATCAGTGACTGGAGTGAGTGAATGAGTTCCCTTCAAAATTTTGGAAATAAGTAGGTATTTGGCAAATCGTCTCCACCCATAACCATAAAAGTAGAAGCTGTTCCACTTATTCGGATTTGGGAGGAGGCAGTGTCCGGGAATCAGTGTAAATTAAAGACTACAATGCATGGAATTCCTTCACTGTTGATAGCAAAAGCAGGTTGACCAACAAATAAATATATAGGTTTTGCACTTTAGATATTTACATTTATACTTTTTCGAAAGTAAGTTGAAGGCTCCGTTTGGAAAGAGTGTAAATATAAATATGTAGAATGCAAAACTTTAAACTTTATATTATTTTATATGTACTATTGAATGACCCCGTACTAAGTACAGGAAAGTTAATCATATATATATATAAATATTAATAATTTTTATTACTATTTTTTATTACTGTTTATAAACTGTCATTTTTAAGACACATATACAGTCTACGGGTCATTAAATTCAACTTGAAATGTTTATTACTTTAATTTCACCATTATTATTATTATTATTAATTTATTTTAGTATTTAATTTAAAATTTTTGTTATTTAGTAATAATATTAACTAAATTTGTAACTATTTAAATATTTATTTAATTTTTTTCCAACCGAGTATAATTTTTATATAATAGATTTGTTAATCCATATTTTCCATTTAAGAACAAACATTAATGATTTGGCTTAACAATTTTAATGACTATTAATAAATATCGATTCTTAGTAATTATTATGGGGCATGCTTTGAATAAACATTAATGATAACTCATGATTGTTATTTCATTTTTTATTACTTACTTAAATAAGTACTCGATGATTGTTATTATTATTAATTATTTCTATAAATAATTGATTGTTATTATTATTTACTTAATTCTGTAATTTTGAGTAAGTAATTATTTGATTTAATCTGAATTATTTCATTTTTTTAATTATTTATAATAGACATTTAGGGTAGGCTCTTTATTTGATTTAAGAGACCCCATACTAAGGGGCAACTACAGTATCATTTAATTTTAAATTTACTATTTTACACTAAAAATTCAATGTCCTGTTGAGCAACCCACCCCCAAAAAAGTATCAATAACTTTGAAATTATTAATCTATTTATAAAATAGTAAACTTAGATAGATGTTTACAACAATATCACCAATACTGCTTAATATTTAGGGACATATGAATCGATAAAAAGCATTTATGATATCCATTCAAAGAGGCAAAGAAGGAAGAAAATCATTCCAAGAGCTGCTAAGAAAAACAATCCATGCCCAACAATATTTATAGATGCATCCATCCTCTAAAGTAAGAGATGAAAAATATATGAATACAATCAAATCATCATCATGTATGGCTACAATCAACTGATTATATAATTAGGACTCCGAAACCCATCCAATAGAGGATACATGAAAGAAAGGAGAATAATGAGGCCATTCTAAGTATGGAAGTCACCTCCAAGTTAGGTGGCAACACTTCTTTTGGTTGATCATGGTTATAGATTTTAAGTCTAACCCCCCCACAACGCACGTAGACTGGCGAGAATTTATCTTTAGGAAAAGATAGAGAAACTTGTACATAACCTAATGGTATGTTTGAATTATGGTAATTGAGAGATAGAACTAGAAAATGTAGGTTGAAATTATAATTTTGGGCATGTTAATGCGTCAAATTCAAGTCAATTAGAATACTCATAGATTTTTAGTTCATTCATTTAGTGGTAATTTGAATATTTTTTATTCCACGTCTTTATTGAGTAATATAGATTAATAATATATTAATAATTATGAAATCAGTACTATTATTGACTAATAATATATTCTTATTATGTGTGTATTGATTTCGAAATCAATAATATTAAATTATTATTATTATTATTATTATAATTTAATTAATTTGTTATAATTACGATTTTTAGTTAATTCCTGAAATAATAATTGCTTTTATAATTCTTTTAATTTAACAATAATGAATAATTGAAATTTTATAATTTAACCTTTACTAAATGAAATATTTATTGGAGAATAATAATAGTATTAATTATAATTGCTTATAATAATACTAACGTAAATAATTAACACTAATTATATATTTATAAGAACATTAATATGAATTAATATAAATATAAAATTATTATATGCCAATTAATAATTAAAATTATTAAAATACTTAGTAATTATCATTAATTAATTAACATTCCAATGTAAAAATTATTATTATTATAATTTAAGAATTAATTATCAGTAAGTATTATAATCAATAATTAATTTTTATCAGAAATCATTATTATTAGTAATAATTAATTATAATTATTGATGATAATAATGATATGATTATATTAATTAACATAAGTATTAATTATAATTACTGATAATAATATAATTAATTATTTCATGTAAATGTATGAATTATAATGATAATAGTACTAAAATAAATAATTGACATTCAATATTTATTTTCAAAATAATTAATATGAGTTAATATAAATATAAAATTATTATTTCTGAATTATTAATTACCATTATGAAAATCGTTATTAATTGTCATTCCGAATTAATAATGAGAAATATTATCAGTAATTAGTTAATATCAGTGGTTAAGTATTAGTAGTAATTATTATAAGAAATTATTATCAGTAATTAATTATTATCAATGAGTTATTGTTATTAGTAATTAATAGCTGAAATTAATTAATTAGAAGTCATTAATTATTCTTAGTAGTAAGTACACCTCTCTTTCAAAAAGTTGACTCATCATCAATGACAGCAACTTGATAAATACATAATTTGGTAAAAATAGGTAAATATCATTAATTTATTTTTTTTATCTATTGGAAAACTGAATAAGAGAAAAATAAGTTGGTTAGCATTGCAAATGAAAAGTTATTTGGATTTTTGCAAAAAAAAATATATATTGAACATAAAAAACCAATTACTCAAAAATAAGGTGATTAATGAAAGAGTAATTAAAATTATTCTGCAAATAATAATTTTAAGAAATTAATAATTAATAATTGTCTGAATTAAAATGGGTAATTTCAACAAATAATTATAAGTAATTAAATTTTTCTATTAAAATCTTTAATAATAATCAGCATTATTAATAGATTAATAATATATTAATCATTGTGAAATCAATAATAATAATAAATATATTATTATTATTATTATTATTATTATTATTATTATTATTATTAACTAATAATATATTCTTATTATGTGTGTTTTGATTTTGAAATCAGTAATATTAAAGTATTATTATTATTAATGTTATTATTATTATTTTTTTCATTAACTAATTAATTTGTTATAATTACGATTTTTAGTTAATTCATAAAATAATATTTTCTTTTATAATTCTTTAAGTTTAACAATATTGAATAATTGAAAGTTTTATAATTTAACTTTCACTAAATGAAATATTTATTGGATAATAATAGTAGCATTCATAATAATAACAGTATTAATTATAATTACTTGTAATAATAATAATAATGTAAATAAATAACACTAACTATATATTTATAAAATAATTAATATGAATTTATATTAATATAAAAAGATTATATCCCAATTAATAATTAACATTATTAAAATACTTATTAATTATCGTTAATTAATTAACATTCCAATGTAATAATTATCATCATTAGTATTAGTAATAATTAATTATAATTATTGATAATAATAATAATATAATTATATTTATTAATATAATATTATTAATTATAACTACTTATAATAATATAATTAATTATTTCATATAAATATATGAATTATAATTTCTGATAACAATTATTATATAAATAATTACCAATAAATATTTATTTTCAAAATAATTAATATGAATTAATATAAATATAAAATGATTATTTCTGAATTATTAATTACCATTATGAAATTATTTATTATTAATTATAACTACTTATAATAATATAGTTAATTATTTCATATAAATGTATGAATTATAATTTCTGATAATAATTATAATATAAATAATAAACCATTAAATCTTTATTTCCAAAATAATTAATATGAGTTAATATAAATATAAAATGATTATTTCCGAATTATTAATTACCATTATGAAAATATTTATTAATTACCATTTCGAATTAATAATGAGCAATATTGTCATTAATAAATTATCAGTAATTAAGTATTAGTAGTAGTTATTATAAGAAATTATTTTTTTGAATTAATAATGAGCAATATTATCACTAATTAATTATTATAAGCAAATAATTAATAGCACTAATTATTATAAGAAATTATTTGTAATAATTAATTATTATCAGTGAGTAGGAATGGTAACGAGGTGGGTTTGGGGCAGGGATTACATTCCCCATCCCTGACCCTGACCCCCATCCCCGTCCCCGACGGGGATGAATTCTCCATCGGGGACTCGAATCCCCGAGGGTCACTACAAAATCTAAACTCTTAGCCCTAGAATAGCTAGAGCAAATGCAAAGAATCAACAGACTCCAAAAGGTACGAATAGCCACCACAGAGCTCCAAAAGATACGAATAACCACCATAGAGCTCTAAAATATACGAATAGCCACCAACTCCTCCACTGGAAAAAAGGAAGATAGGAAAAAAAAACAAAGAATCAACAAAAACCCATAGCACTATCATTCAGATCTTCAGATTATCGTCGAGAAATCCATTCAGATCTGTTGAGATTATTTGCCGAAAAACCCATTCAGATCTTCTCTCTTACTTCCCCTCCACTTCCTCCTCATCAAGTGGTAGACTGGTGGTCGACGACGATAGAGGTCCAATGATGTCTGATGTTTAATAGGCAAGTGGCGATAGCGATAGCAGTTGAAAAGTCAATGATGAAGATGATGGAAGAAGACTGGTTTTGGCTCTTCTGGGTTCAGAGTTCTCTCTTCACTGTCAGTCTCTCTGTCGAAGTCTTGAAGACTGGACACTTCGAGTATTTTTTATGTTTTAATAAAAAATGAATAATAATATAATATATAATATTATATTATTATAATATAAATATTATATAAAATATTATAAATAATATATAGGATTATATATTATATTATATATATAATTACATATATAGATTAATCGGGGCCGGGTCGAGGAGCCCGGGTACCCGTCGGGGGACGGGGAAAATTGCCACCCCTATCAGTGAGTAATTGTTATTAGTAATTAATAGCTGGAATTAATTAATTAGAAGTAGTTAACCGTAATTAATAGTTGTAATTAATTCATTAAATGTATTTAACAGTAATTATTATTAGTAATTAGTAGCTGGACTTAATTAATTAGTTTATTAGTTAACAATAATTAATAGCACAACTTTCTTTTTTTTAGGAAATCAATGGGAGCTTTCCACTTCTCACAACTCTACATGGTGGTGGGCTCCACTCTTCATGTTAGTGGGCTCTTTTCTTGAACTACCACTAATCAGAGTTTGACATATGTCTAGTGGGTTCTATTCTTAAACTACCACTATTCAGATTTTGACACGTGTCCATTTTGTTTAAATCTTTGAAATGACAGGCGTCTGAATGTAAATAGGCCACATGTCACTAGGAGACTTTGGCCTGATTTCATTACTTTAATATATATATATATATATAGATATGAACAGAGATTATATTAAATTGGTACTATATATATTTGTATTTGTACTCCTTCCAAACTGAGCCTAAAGCTCATAATCACACTCATGCATTATACTATAAAAACGAAATAAGAAACTAGCATTAATCTATGAGTGGCAACCAATTTTGGTCTTTCGTCCCTTTAATTCCTTTCCGAGGCTTTCATTTTATATATGTTCTTTGATTTTCTTCTTTCATGTTAACTGAGAAACAGAGTGGGATGGACCATGAATTTTTATGATTTGATTCTCCAAATATTGTCTTAATTATAGTATTACAACCCATATACGACTAGTAACCAACATATATAAAGGAAGTGCTGAGAGAATATAGATATGAACAGAGATCATATTATAGAAGTTTATACGTTTAATCGCTATTGAGTAACTGCATAGCCCAGAGATCGTCCATGATCCAGAAGTTGTCGTTGCATTCAGCAGGAAATGGAGCAGAAAGAGGTTCGGGGTTTCCTATATTTGTTGGAGAATACGATTCAACTGATCCATTTGTGCTACCACACATGTGACTTGAGCTTGGATCTGGGTTCAGGTCAGAGTTCTGCAGGCTGGGTGAGCTCTCCGCATGCTTAATGTGCTTTTGAATTCTCGTCCTCCAATAATTCTTTATTTCATTATCAGTTCTGCCCGGAAGATGCTTTGCAATTTTTGACCACCTGCATGACAAAAATGTAAGAGGGTTTACAAAGTATATAAATTAACGAGGATACATATATCATATATGGACTTATTTGTTCAAATTAACTTGGTGTAGCATACAACGAGCCATCCTGATTCTACTACAATGCTAATGGGTAACCAGAGACACATCCAACAAAAATTGAGATAGCAAATTGATAGAAGAAACTTGTTTCAGCAGCAATATGAGATGGGCTTTTTTTTTGTAACAATTTCAATTCACTAAAGTTTTGCAAATTTGAACCATTCCAGAGTTTATAGCTGAATTCCATTTTAAGTTAGAGGGGAGTTAATGTGCATATCATGACTTTGTTAGAGAATAACAACTTATTCATGGTCCTAATTTAACAACTTATGCTTTTAGGTTGAATGATTCCTTGAGATGATATCAAAGTCTCTTTGACCATGTAGTTTAATGTCAGAATCTCATCATCCCATTGTAATTAATTAAATTCTAACACAGGACATGGGTGGGTTTGTGATTGTCCATGTTTAAATCCCAATGGGCTTTTATGTGAGAGTGTGTGTTTATAGAATAAATACTTGTTCAAGGATATAATCAAATAGCTTAAGCTTTTAGGTTTAATGGTTCATTGACATGATATTGGAGCTTGTTTGATCAAGTGGTATAGTGTTTAGTCTTGGTTGCCCCCAATCCCCATTATAATTTATTAAGTAGTCATTATTATAAATAGATGGAGGTAAATTATGAAAGCCCAATATATCTTATTTAGGCTCAGTTTGGAATAGGTACAAATACAAATATGTAGAGTGCAAAATTATGTATTTTATATTATTTGGTAAGTCTTTGTATTTATACTCCTTTCAAACTCAATTTGAAAGGAGTACAAATACAAATATGTACAGTGCAAATACATAAAAAATAATACAAAATACAAGGTTTTGCACTCTACATATTTGTATTCATACTTATTCCAAATTGAGCCTTAGGCTCAGTTTGGAAAGAGTACAAAGGCAAATATGTACGGGGCAAAGGCATACAAAATAATACAAAACATAAGGTTTTCCACTCTACATATTTGCATTTGTACTCTTTCCAAACTGAGCCTTAAGATCATAATAGTCATTTAGGAATGCCACCGTGATGTTTATTTGTCACATTTTTTTATATTAAGCAATTAATTTAAAGTAAACGAAATTGTTGTTTGGATTGACATTGTTGAAATATAGTCCTACTTTGACAATAATGAGAACAATTTGTGACAGTAAAACATCTAATATCAAGTGTTGTGATTCATGTGTTAGTATATGGAATAAAGAGTCTCTCACATTGAAAAAAGAAAAGGAGATGCAAGAGACCTATATACAAGAATTGACCCAACAATCTAATGGTTTAAGCTTTTAGATTAAAAGTGATATATATCAAACTCTTGTTTTGACAACCCCACTCAATGCACAACACTAAGTTAGCAGTTGATAATACATCTGAATAGTGATAATAGGTCTTATTTGGTAAGAAGTGGTCTATGAATGTAATGCGTTCACACGTGTTTCAAATGGCTTATAATGACTAAAATACCCTCCATTTTTAATATTTTAGTCTCTAAAAAGATATATATATATATATATATATATATATATATATATCAATATATTACAAATATCATATATGTAAAAAGAATTTTTTTCTTGTCGATCTAAAACAATAATCCCAAAGTATAACCCAATCCTAACCAGCCAAAATGTAAGAATCAAACTAAATTGGGTTCATCCCAATCATGGGTAATATACCTGTTTCATATTGTTAAGAACAATGAGATGGGTTTTGGTCATATTGGCCCTATATTAAGCAGGAAATGAGACCAAGCTATGTTGATTCAAATTGGGCCTATTTTTGGCCCAAACTTGGAAATATATGTCATAATCCAAATCTCTCAATTGTTATTCAAGTACACCTTTATTTAGCCAAATGAAATAAGCTTAAGGCTTTGGTTCAAGTAAATACATGGAAAATTCAGTATCAGCCCAGATATTCCACTGGATCCAGAACTGCAAATTTGGAAAGAGTACAAATGTAAATACATACAGTATAAATACAAACAAAATAATACAAGATTTACGTATTTGCATTTATACTCCTTCCATACTCAGCCTAATGAAACTCTTCTAAAGCCGAGTTGGGATCTACAACCAACAAAAAAACTGCCCCAACACTCTTCAAACATAATGTCTACTCCCACGTTTCACCATAAAACTGGACCCACTATAAGACTGGGATCCACACAGATGGATGCTGTTGGAATGGGATCGCTGTCTACACATTAAGGGTGGATTCAAGCCGAGCCAAGCTGAATAGTACCAGGCTCGAGCTCAGCTTGAGACTATTCTACAAGGCTTAAGCTCAAGCGGAACTTTAAGCTCGAGCTCGGCTCGAGTCAAAAGTTCATAAGTTTGAGCTTGGTTCGGTTTGGCTCGTTTTATATTTTATAAAAATATTTAGAAAAAAAATATTTTATAAAAATAAAAATCATATATATATTTTTTATTTTATATTTAAAAAATTAAGAATTATAATAATTAATAATTATAATATTTTTATTATATATATTATTTTCTATAGTTTGATTTTATATATATATATATTCGAGCAGGCTCGCGAGCCTTACGAGCCGAGCTCTAATAGGTTCGAGCTCGGCTCACTTAATAATCGAGCCATTGTGTTGGGCTCGAGCTCGAGCTCAAGGTCGACTGAAACTGAACCGAGTTAAGATTTTCACAAATCAAGCTCGAACAACTCATGAAAAGCTCCACTCGTTGCCACTCCTACCGCACATGAAACCAAAAAAAATACAGCACGTGGTATGAAAGGAACGTAACAGGGTTCATGGTACGTAAATAGGGTCATTCTCTCATCGATAAATTAAAACCCTAGATTATATATCCATGGATATCCCCATTCTATTGTCTTGACTCTCGAGAATGGCTATCCAGTAGCCACCATCTGTTTCATGTCTACCTCCACTGTGGTAAGCTTTTAAACCGGGAAAATAAACATGTGACGATTTGAACTGACGTTTTTTTACTTTAAAAAGTGAGCCTTATTCGATGTTACTTCCATGGCTCCTTCTCACCACATGGCCATGGTTGCATCTAGAAACTGGAAATTAAAGTGTTCCTGCTACACTGCGTCAAGAGTCTAATTCAGCCTACCCTGTACTTCATTACTATATTTAGTAAACAGAAAGGCTCAAACATTTGCACTTACGATAATTATCAATAAGAATTTGAGATAAATAAATAAATAAATGCATCTGACCCATAAACAATTTGAGAAAAACGAAATTATACGATCAAAGACCTGAATTCATATGCTTTCTTTCGATATAAAAGAGGGCTAAGCTTAACAGTAAAGTAAACCAACCAGTGATGGGTCTTTTACGTAAGGCTCAGTTCGGAAAGAGTAAACACGGTTTTGCACAATTGCACTGTGCATATGTTTGTATTCTTTCCAGACTGAGCCTAAACAAAAATATCAGTGGTGGGTTTGTAGTACAAAATTAAAAAAAAAAACAAATATCCATGCTTCTTTCATACATAAAAGCAACAAGGGAAAAAGCGACGATGAAATTGCAAAAAAAAAAAGTACTTGTGTGTTCACGTAATTTTACTACGTAGAAGCTCACCTGTTTCCCCACCTGGTGTGCAGTTCCATGATCAAGAGCTGTTCTTCGGCTGTAATATTACCCCTTCGAACATCAGGCCTCAGGTAGTTAAGCCACCGGAGACGGCAGCTTTTTCCGGTGCGTTTCAGACCTATAAAAAGCAATAACACAACTTGGTGGTGGGCATGCAGCGATTAAATTAATTTATGTGTGTGTGTGGGCGTCGATGTTGTTGGAAACAGATTACCTGCCGATCGCGCTAGCGAGTTCCATACACCTTCGCCGTGGTTAGCGATGTAATTGATCAGAATCAAGTCTTCCTCCATGGTCCATGGCCCTTTTCTCACTTCTGCTACTTGGGAGCTGTTAGCCTTCTTATCCATTTCTCTGTAGAATACTGGAATAGATATAGATAGATAAAGGGGGAGAGAGAGAGAGAGACGATGCTATGAAAAAGAAGGCATATGTGGGTTTTATAGACAAGCTCTAAAATGGGTGTGACTCAACATTTGGGTTTAATCAAGTTTAGACAAAGCAAGTTTTAGAAACCGGACCGGACACAGAACCGGTCAGGCAACCGGTTTTGGGTCAAATGGTCCGATTGTACGGTTTGAATGAACGGTTCATTTTGATTTAAAAAAATAAAAAATAAAAAATATTTAAAATAATAAATGGTAAAAAATATTGTCCGATTTGATGATTTAACCATTTGAGTCAGAGTTATTAACCAAATCAATGATTTTTGACCAAATTGATTCCCGAATCAACCGATTCAACCATCTGATCCGATTTTCAAAACCATGGGACAAAATTAAAGCCTAACCTCAATAGCGAAATTCATGATAAAAGTCATAATCCAACGGTGGTCCATGCATGAACTAACACATGCCTGCATGTTAAACGTATGCCACCCTTTTAAACTTTTCTTTTCTCGGATATAATCATACTAGTCCATGCATGAACTAACACATGCCTGCATATTGTACCATTGTATTATATTTGTATTGGTGTTACATTTTTAGTTTTTATCATAAATAACCAATGTTTTTTAAAATTCAAATAAAACACAAATAAAATATATCAACATTTAACATATAGGGTAGGGACTAATTAATAATTATTTAAAAATATAGGATTGGCTCGATTCAGTTTGATTTTGATTTTTATACATGAAAATCAAAACCGAACCGAGTTGTCGGTTTATTTTTTCATACAAATCAAAATCGACCAGTGATTTTGAAAAGCTGACCAACTCGGATTGAGTCAAGCCGGTTTAGTCGGTTTAACATTTAATGTAAACACTCCTACCCATAAAGTAGGTGGGGCTGGATTATTGTGAGCATTACTATGTGGATTGCAACCCTACCCACTCTAACATATGGTCACCAAAGACAGAGTTTTTAATAAAGGGTATAAATGGATCGGATCATGATTCAGTTGTCTTGATGTCCAGTCCTATTTTGTCGAATTTAGATATATTTTAGCTAGATTTTCATATTGGATCGAATAATATAATCTGATTGAAAATTGGATCGAATTCGAATCAGTCCTTATATAATTTATTTATTTGTTTATTTATAAATATATTTATATTACATTTTTGTAATTTTTTATATTATTTATTTTTTTATAAAAAAGTATATGTATATATATAATGAAAATAGTTGAAAAAATACTTATATTTTTTTTATTTTTCTTTATATAAACCATTATATTTTTAAATGTTTTCAGAAATTATATTGGATCAGATCATATCGTATATCCGAAATTATTAACAGATTCAAATTCGAATCTTTATTTATATTTATTTATTTAGGGCTAAAAGAGAGAAATGGATTCGTAGGATTTTAACAATAACATGCTAACTACTTAAGAAGAATAAGAAGACAAGCAACACATAAACATATATGAGGGCTTTTAAAGCACTAGATGACATGAGTTCTTTAGTATTTTTCTTCATAAAGCTACTATAGCCCATGTTTTAGAAAAAAAAAGTTGTTTAATTGCCCACTAGCTTATGTATTTGACCATATGTTTAGGTTATGCTTGGTTTCGTGTAGGGGTGTAAGCGGATAGAATGCAAATTTAATAAGGTAATATCTAAATTTGAATTCGATTAGAAAATATGATATTCGAATTTAATTCGATATGTGATAGATATTGAAAATTAATATTTCAATTGGAATCTGATTAAATATTAAAATATTCGATTCAATTCGAATTTGATCAATTAATTATTTTAGGTAATTAATAAATATATAAAATAAATATTTTATTTATATAAAGTATATAAATTATTTATTTAATTTAATTATTTTATATATAAATTATATAAAACATTTAAATATTTTATATATTATACATAAGAATTAAATAATTGGTCGAATTCGGATATTTATCGAATCGAATCGAGTCATATATGAATTCGGGGAAACATCAAATAAACGTTAAGAAACATAAACATTTGGATTTATTTGCATGAAGAATTTGGAAAAACGTCAAATTCTTGTTTCCCCCAATGCCCTAGCATTTCTTGAAATGAAATGCTTATGTGGCATATTTTATGGGGTGTTTATCTAAGGTGGAAAGTAAAAAACATTTAGAGTTATGCTCAACCAAACAACAAAAGAAAGAAATGTTTAAAGAAAGATAAACGCCCAAATAAGTGTTTAAAGCAATAAACACCCCAAGATAAACACCCACGGAACCAAACACATACTTAGTCGTTTCACTCATGAAAACCATTAAACAATCAAGAGCAATAAAACTCTACTGGTTTACCAATTGGACCATTTGGTTCAGCTTTCACAACACTGATTGAAGGTTGAATCACTTCGGATATGCTACCCACTAACCCACAAACTGTTTCCACATCCCTATCCACAGAATACCACTGTTGTGTATCAAGAACATCTCCCCATGAATGATATGTTTGTTTCTGTGGGAGTTTCTTGAGAGGCATTTTTTAGATAATTGTTTATCTTAAAAAATGCTAATTTAAACGTTCTTTTTTTCTTTTTTTTTTATTTGGTTGGACATTTTATGGGCATTTCAAGTAATACCTCATAAAGTTTCTTTCCACCTTTATGTTTATTCAGTAAACATTTTGTACTTGTGTGACTACAAAACCAAGAAACACATTTAATGAGGGCGTTTATGATACATTGGCGCCATTAGGTACCACATCAACAAAATGCTAACAAACGCCTATCCGTTTCAGGAAGCTCCAAAATGAAGCTTCCTGAAACGGGAGAGGTGCACAGTCAACAAACGTTTACTCAATAAGCATAAACAGAACCAAACATATACAAAGTGTGCAACATCAACATTTTATTTCAAGAAATGCCCAGGCATTGAGGGAAACATGAATTTGACGTTTCCCCAAATGCCCCATACACATAAATCAAAGCATTTAAGTTTTTTACTGTTTATTTTATAAAAGGTGAAACCAAACAGTGGTTTCATATGCAATAAACACCAACACCTATGTGGTGCTGATGTGGTGGATTTTTTTCAATAAATGCCCATAGAACTATGCAACTATAATCTCTAAGTGGGTAGGGATGTGGGAAAAGCTTGTGGATACGGGTAGCAGATCCAAGCCCCAAGTGAACAAAATAAACTATTTAAATCATAGTGGGTTCACTTCTTTTAAGGTTTTTATATTATTGGTTGTTTCTAGTTCAAAAATAACAAATTTGATGCTTTCATTCATTGAAAGTAATTAAGGCCACATCAGATGGATTCTCCTTTCTCCCTTACCCCAACTACTGAGAGCTGTTGATCCCTCTTTACTTTACCTTTCTCTCTGTTCTCTCAAGAAGCCACCTCAGCACTCTTTTCTCATTTTTCTCCCTATCTCAATTTGCCACCTCATTAGTGTCTCCCACCCCTTATATAGTCAATCACACAACATAGACTTGATATAATAGGAAATCTTCCTTTTAACTAATCACCATAAAACTTAGAAAACCGTACCTTAGTCTCTCTGCTTTATCTCTGATGCTGCCTCGCTCATCTCCTTTGCCCCACTGCTACTGCCATCGGGTACTCTTCATTGCCGTTGAACAGTACCTGAGAAGCGACTTTTTCGTTGGATTCATTGGATCGGCTCTCTTTGCAAACTTCACTGTTCATAGTTCTACCACGAAGCAGACTTCCCAGTTGCAGTTGCAGCTCTCTTTGCACAGTCTGTTTTGTTTTTTCCACTTTTTTTTTCTGTTAGATGCAATACTATCTGATATATTAGTTTGGATCTTAAATTCTGTACATTTTTCTGTAAACAAATTTCTTATATTTTTCATGGGGTTTAATCCGACGAGAAAAACCTAATCTTTTAATGCTACTGGCGTGAAAGGCCGAACACAGTCCGAAACAGGGGAGCATCTTACCCTCATATCTTCAAAACCCACCAAGCATTTTCTCTTTGTTTAATGATGGTTTTCCAGCGTGAATAATGGTTGCCGGGCCATTCCAGCGTTAATAATGGCTTTCAATGTGAAAACCCAACCAACTTAGCTCCCTATTTCGCTACTATGGTCGCTGCATCAAATGACCATTGTAGCGAAAATTGGGGGAAGGAGGTTAGTTTGGGTCGTTTCTAGCGTGAATATTGGCTGCTGGATTTATTTCGACATGAACAATGGTTGCCGACTGAAAAAACAACAAACTTAGCCCCCTGTTTCACTACTGCGGTTGCTAGATAGAGTAACCATTGTAGCAAAAATCGGGTGAAGAAGGAGGTTAATTTGGGTCGAGTTCTGGATATAACCTAGACCCGTTTTCGCATCCAAATAATTTACGTTATTTAATATTTTGGGTCTGGTTCTGAATATTCCGACCTAGACCAATTTCCACATACAAATAATTTCCATTATATAACATTAATGACCTTGACACGCTGCTGTAATCACTCTATCAAGTGACCACTGTAGCAGCATGTTGGGTCAGGGGTCAGGAAGATGATCTTATCTAGGTCAATGCCTCAAGTTCAACGGACTGGGTATTTTATCTCGGATAATGGATACTATGTTTTTATTGTTAGGGTAAAATATAAAAACCTCCCCTGAATCATAAACACCTTCCCTCAAGTTTCATTTTAATAAAAACCTCGCTTGAATTTTTGGAAAATCCAATACAGACCTTCTTTCCATCACTGAGAGAGACGGAAAATGTTACACCGATGCATTATTTTTTTTCAAAATATCCATTTTACCCTTACATGTACAATTTCATATAGAATTTCACTAAAATAATTCTGAAACTTTTTAACCGCCTTCGGAATTTGAGAGTGAATTTACCTCATTGCCCTTGGCTAATCCGATCCGCAACAATTGGTGTCGTCTGTGGGAACGTTGCTAAGACGATTCCTTAAAAAACAGAAAAAATATATATATAATTTCTAAGCCCTCCTAAGTTCGAAAGTCATGGTGCGAAGAACCAGGAATAACCAGAGCCTGGTCACCTATGAGCAATTTCAGGTTGTCCTTGATCGTGTGGACCGCCTCACTCAACACGTGGAAGAAGTCTTCCGCCGAGCAGGAGGTCCCTCTCGAGGCGACCGCCACGCTGGGGGTGTCAGAGGACCAGGGCTGACGTGATCACGTCGAGCCCCCAACCCTCAGCTCGGGCAACAATCTGTTGGTCGAGCCATCGGAGTCGGGCAATAACCGACCCCCCAGTTCTCCTCAGAGGAATGTTTGACCTCCCAGCTGAAGGGAAGAAGTGCCCGCTCAATTTGAATACAATCACTAGCCTTCGAAGTAGCACCACCGCAGTTGAAGGGTGGTTCCCAGGGACGATGGCGGACACCTCGGCCGCCCCGGAGCTTACTCCCGGGGTGAGAGCTGACGTCACGCCACTCCACCGCCTATCTTGGATCTCTAGGACGTTCTGAACGATCGTCGTGCTCGCAGAGGAGCACACGACCCGACCTCAGAATACTCAGGAATCCGAGATGATACCCACCCAGTTTGTGAAGACAAAAGTGGAGCCCACGCCCCTGCCGATCCGGGGCTTGCTGAGTTGTGAGCCAAGCTCGGAGCCGTCAAAGGCGAGCTCCTTCAAGTTAAGGAGATCCGAGCCGATGCATCAACTAGTCAAGGAAACTCCACTGGCCGCATGGACGCATTCACCCTGGAAATCATTTCAGAGCCTCTCCCCCCACACTTCAAGGCTCCTACTTTGGAGATGTATGACGACTCCTCGGACGCGGACAACCACCTGGAAAGTTTCCCAGCACTCATGATACTCTACGGGTATTCCGACGCCTTAACGTGCCAAACTTTCCAGCCTCCCCCCGAGGTCAATCAGTTCGTGGGAGCAGTTCACCAATATGTTCCTCACTCGCTTCAGCAACAGCAGACGATGCCAGAAGAGTGTCGTCTCGCTCATGTCCATTAAACAAAAGCCAGACGATAGCTTGCGATCTAACATTGACCGCTTTAAAAAAGAAGAGCTCGAGGTCAGGGACCTCAATCCCATGGTCTCAATGCATGCCACCATCAACAAACTCTGGGTTGGCTTTACCCTCAAGTGCTCGGTCGCCAAGACCCCACTGAAGATGAAGCTAGAATTCCTCAAAAAGGACCAAAAGTACATTGCGGTAGAAGAGGCTTCGGCCGAGGACCATTAGGAGAAGGAGACCGAACGCAACAGTGGGCCCTCGGGAAAGAAAAGAAAGAATGAAGATCGCCGCGGTGATGGCGGCAAAGATAATAGGAAGCCGTCAGCCTCGACCACGGCTTATAGTCAATATATGCGACTCAACTTCTCCCGGACTCAGATCCTGATGCAAATAGGCGGGGTGAAGTTTGTGAAGTGGCCAGAGGAGATGAAGAGGAACCCCAAGAGGGGGAACCCCAAAAAGTACTACACGTTTCACCGTGGCATCGACCACGACACCGAGGACTGCTATGAGTTTTAAAACGAAATAGAGTCCCTCATCTGCCGCAGACACTTGAAGCAATACATCGGAAGTGAAGCCAGCGCTTCGTCCTCCCAGCAGCAGCAGCAGCAGCAACAGCAACAGCAGCACTAGCAGGTCGCCGGAGTCATTGACGTCATTGTTAGGGGCTCGGCCTCGGGTGGTACCTCAGCTTTGGCCCACAAGGCCTACGCTAGGTAGTTGAACATTCGAGGGTCAGCCCCCAAGAAGCCAAAGCAGCACGAGGACCTCTCCTTTACGGACGAGGACCTTAATGGGATTACAGTTCCCCATGATGATGCACTGGTGATTTCGGCTGTAGTAACTAACTTCCTGGTCAAGAGGATTCTCGTTAATAGTGGCTCTTCGGCAGACATCCTCTTCTACGAAGCCTTTGAAAAGATGAAGATAGCGCCAGAGTGTCCTCAGGCTGTCGATGTCCCACTGGTCGACTTCTCTGGTAATGTCACTAGGCCGGAAGGAAAGATTACACTACCAATCACGGTAGGAACCAAGCCTCGACAGGTGACGAGGATGATGGAGTTCCTTATCGTGAGGATTGGCTCCTCTTACAACACAATCATGGGGAGACCGATCCTTCATGTGCTGCGAGCCACCTTGTCCTCCTACCACATCGCCCTCAAATTCCCAACCGAGCATGTCGTCAGAGTCGTTTGGGAGGATCAGTAAATCGCCTGTCAGTGCTATGTGGCGACGCTGAAGGGCAAGAACAAAGAAGCATTGCCACTTGAGAGCCTCGACCTCAAGGAGGAGCCGGTGAGCCAAGGCCAAGCTGAGGACCTCGTCTCGGTTCCCCTGGACGAGGACGAGCCTGAAAAGATAGTCCGTGTCAAGTCCAACCTTCCCCAGAGAGCATATCCAAACTGGTAAGTTTCCTCAAAACTAACGCCAACATCTTCGCTTGGTCCGCTGTTGGCATGCCCAAAATTGACCCTTCGGTCATTATTCACAGGTTGAGCATGGACCCGAGCTCTTGGCCGGTTCGACATAAGAAGAGGAACTTTGCATCGAAGCGATGGAAGGCCATAGAAGAGGAAGTTGACAAGCTACTCGACACCAGATTCATCGGAGAGGCATACTATCATAACTGACTGCCGAATGTGGTTTTGGTTAAGAAAGCTAATGGGAAATGACAAATTTGTATTGACTTTGCAAACCTTCTGAGCCTGCCCTAAGACGAAGGTGCACCCCAAAGACAATCAGATATGAATTGCTTAGTTACTCGACACCAGATTCACCTTGTCGACGCCACTATAGGATATGAATTGCTTAGCTTTATGGATGCCTTCTCTGAATACAATCAGATAAAGGTGCACCCCAAAGACGAAGAGGATACCTTGTTCATCATCGAACATGGTATATATTGCTACAAGGTGATGCCCTTCGGGCTTAAAAATGTAGGAGCTACCTACCAGTGTCTTGTTAAAAAAGTGTTCAAGGATCAGATGGGGAGGAATGTTGAAGCCTATGTAGATGATATGGTGGTGAAGAGCCTGAAAGCCGAGGCCCACACCTCGGGCCTGGTTGAGACCTTCGACACTTTGCGAAAGTTTCATTTGAAGTTAAACCCCAACAAGTGTGCCTTCGGCGTCACTTCGAGCAAGTTTCTAGGCTTCATTGTCACTCAACGAGGCATCGAGGCCACCCTGAGAAGATACAGGCCATATTGGACATGGCACCTCCTCGGCCGGTGAAGGAAACCTAGAAGCTCACTAGTCGTGTGGCGGTGCTCAACCGCTTCATGTCAAAGTCAACTGACCGATGTCTTCCCTTCTTTCAAGCCATCAAGAAACCGAAAGACTTTTAGTGGACGGAGGAATGTGAACGAGTTTGCGACGACCTCAAGGAGTACCTCGCCTCACCTCACCTCCTGGACCGCCCGGTCCAAGGAGAGACCCTATACCTGTACCTGTCAGCCGGGGACGAAGCAGTCAGCTCAGTCCTGATCAAAGAAGACGAAGTATAGAAACCGATATACTACGTCAGCAAGGTACGGTGCGATGCCGAAACCAGATACCTCAAAGTGGAGAAATTGGCCTTCGCTTTAGTGGTTTCAGCTAGAAATCTTGGGCCATACTTCCAAGCTCACGCCAACACGATGTTGACAATCTGCCCCTCAGAGTTGTCCTTCCCAAGCCCGAGACCTTGGGGCGTCTGATAAAATGGGCCATCGAGCTTTCTGAATTCGACATACGGCACCAGACGAGGCCCGCGCCATCAAAGCACACGCCCTCATAGATTTTATGACGGAGTGCACCTTCAACCGAGCTCTCCCACGGGTATCAGATATAGATACACTTAGGAAATTAAATTGCTCAATTCAATTTGGATACGGATACGGATACAGATACGCTTAGGAAATGCATGAATATGGACGAAAAATATAGAAACACTTGGATACGTTAGGAAAATGCAAAGAAAATTCCATAAATATAATAATAATATTAAGTTTAATGTCAAAATAATTATAAATAATATATAAATACAAATGAGCTTTATATTTTAATGGTATATATGAAGAAATATATTACAACTAATATAGAGAGATGCATAGAAATTATGCATTTTTATTGATAGTGCATCAATCAAAAATCTAAGACATATTATATATATGCTTAGAAATTAATTTTATTTTTTAATATTAACAATTTGAATTACTATATCAATTTTTCTATTTTACTAATTTTATTTTTTAATATTAACAAAAAATCAACAAAAAATAATTCTCAAATAAATATGTTATTATAAAAAATAAATATGTTGTTTTCATTTTTAAAAAATAAATATGTTATTATAAAATGTAAAGTAAAGTATTAATTAATAATTTACAAAAAATATATAATCTTAACTTAAAATATACCAAATCTATTAAAACTTTAAAGATATATATCATATTAAAAATCATAAATTTTAATTACTAAAATAATTATTCCATTATTAATATTTTATTTTATGAAATTTCTAAAACACAAAATTATTTTATTTTTATATAAATGTAGATTAGTGGAATTGAGCAATTCAATTTATGTTATATTCTCAAATATTTTGTAAATAATATTTTTATTTTTTTAAATAGTAAAGACATTATTATTTAATGCAAATTAAAATATTAATTAATAATTTATAAAAAATTGAATATATATATAATGTGCAAATTTATAAATTTTAGGTATTAAAAATAATTATTCTACTAATAATAATTTTATTTGTATAAATTTCTTGAAATTAAAAATCAAATTTTGGTACATATGTAGATTTGGTAAATTATTTATTCCATTGTTCATAAAATACTAATTTTAAAAATTATTCTTTTTAATTTATAGTTGGAATTGTTGATATATATATATATTATTTATTTGGGTTGAATGTAGACTTGTAGACGTTAATGTAATAAATGTAATTGTGTTTATTTTTTTATCAAAAAGTTGTAAGTGGCTTGGTGGTTGAAGAGACATGCTCTTGGTTCTTTTTGTAAGGTTAGTTCTATGTTTTAATCTTGCGGGCATCAACCTTTTTAAGTGAGACGCGGTTTATACGACGGCATGGACGTGGACGTGCGATACACTATTGTGTCGGTGCGTATCGGATTGTATCACTCGATACTATACGATACGCGTTGATACAATAACATATCAGAACGATACACACAATTGGCAAAGTATGTATTCAGTTGTAATGTATCCTCTGCCGGTCAGGTCCGATACCGATACGATACGCCCCGTATCGGGTGTATCGTATCAATGTTTTAATCTTTGGCTAGAGATGCTCCTTTGCTTGGAAGCTTTTTGTAGATGGGTTGTCCAATGCCAAAGGAAGCGGTGTTGGCCTTATCCTTCTCACCCCGGACAACTCTATCATCGAATAAGTGCTAAGTTTTGACTTCCCGACATCCGACAACGAAGCCGAGTACGAGGCCCTTCTTGCCAAATCGCAACTAGTAAAGGACCTCGGCTCCTCACATATCGAAGCCTTCAGCGACTCTCAGTTAGTGGTCAACTAGGTGAACGGCGAATATGAAGCCAGAGAGCAAAGCATGTCCAAATATCTCGCCAAAGTCCAAGAGCTAGCCCGCCATTTCCATTGCTTTACCTTGTAGCAAGTCCTACGAGCTGAAAACGCGAGGGCCGATGCCCTATCCAAGCTGGCAAACACCTCGAGCACAGTCCTCGGCCGCACCATTTGCGTGGAAAAGCTACCTTGGCTGACCATTAAAGAAGCTCAAGTACTTCCAATAGAGGTCGAGCCATCATGGATGGACCCCTTCATCAACTTCCTCCTTACGGAACAGCTGCCCGACGATAGGAACGAGGCTTGACGACTCCGACGTAAGGCAGCCCATTATACCTTGCTTGAAGGAAAATTATATAGAAGATCCTTCACCCTGCCTACCTTCGATGCCTCCGCCCCGAGGAGGGGGAGTACGTGCTCAGAGAAATTCATGAAGGCATCTGTGGTAACCACCTCATTGGCAGGGTCCTCACCCAATAGACGTTGAGACAGAGATATTTCTAGCCAACACTTCCCAAAGATACAACCAAACTTGTGCGAAGATATGATCAATGTCAGAGGCACACCAACATATGTCATCAGCCTACGACGACCCTCTCAGCCCTTAGTAGCCCCTGGCCCTTCGCTAAATGGGGAATTGACCACCTCGTTCATTTCCCGCAAGCAACGGGGGGCGGGAAGTACTTCAACGTCGCTGTAGACTACTTCACAAAATGGGTCGAAGACGATTCCTTAGCCACTATCAAATCTCGGTTAATCCAAAGCTTCTTCTAGAAAAAAAAATATCATTTGTTGCTTTGGACTCCCTCACATTCTAGTCACCGACAACGGGAAGCGGTTCAATGACGCCAAATTTCGAGAATGGTGTGTCTCCCTCAATATCAAACAACAATACACCTCGGTGGGCTACCCCAACACAAATGGCCTAGCCGAGGTCACCAACAGAACCATCATAGACGAACAGAAGAGGAGGCTAGATCGAGCTAAAGGCCTATGGGCCAACGAATTGAACAATGTACTCTGGGCATACCAAACCACACTTTGGGCGGCCACAGGAAAAACTCCCTTCGGCCTGACTTATGGTACAGAAGCGGTAATCCCAGTAGATATCGGCCAATCGACGCTCCGAGTTGAAGAGTACAATGAAGCAAAGAACAACGAAACCCACAGAGCCAACCTGGATCTGTTGGAAGAAGCCCGGGAGCAGGCGCAAATCAGGGTAACTTCCTTCCAGCAATGCGTGGCCCGCTACTACAACTCGAAAGTAAAGGAAAGACACTTCCGAGAAGGGGACCTCGTCCTCCGAAATGCCAGGGTCCCCGAACTCGGAGTAGGAAAGCTGGGCCCCAATTGGGAAGGCCCCTACAGAGTCAAGCGAGTCATCGGCCCCGGAACATTTCATATATAGAGGCGGCCATAACTGCCTCTAAAAGCATAAAAAATGCCTATAAAAGTTATAGGAGGCAGCTAGGTAACTGCCTTTAAAAGCTCTGTCGCTAAATGTTTTAGAGACACTCGATTGAGAATTATAGGCGGATTATAAATGCGCCTCTAAATTAGACTTTTAAATGTACATACGACTGTCTCTATTGCACTGACGCTAAAATTCCTATATAGAGACAGTTAAAAGTGCTTCTAGAAGTTCAGTTTAGAGGCGCATTTGAACGCCTGTAAAAGATTTTGCGATAATTTTAAGTGCCTCTAAAAGAAATAAGAAATTTTAGAGGCACATAATCACACTCATGCATTATACTATAAAAAGGAAATAAGAAATTAGCATTAGTCTACGGGTGGCAACCAATTTTGGTCTTTCGTCCCTTTAATTCCTTTCCGAGGCTTTCATTTTATATATGTTCTTTGATTTTCTTCTTTCATGTTAACTGAGAAACAGAGTGGGATGGACCATGAATCTTTATGATTTGATTCTCCAAATATTGTCTTAATTATAGTATTACAACCCATATACGACTAGTAACCAACATATATAAAGGAAGTGCTGAGAGAATATAGATATGAACAGAGATCATATTATAGAAGTTTATACGTTTAATCGCTATCGAGTAACTGCATAGCCCAGAGATCGTCCATGATCCAGAAGTTGTCGTTGCATTCAGCAGGAAATGGAGCAGAAAGAGGTTCGGGGTTTCCTATATTTGTTGGAGAATACGATTCAACGGATCCATTTGTGCTACCACACATGTGACTGGAGCTTGGATCTGGGTTCAGGTCAGAGTTCTGCAGGCTGGGTGAGCTCTCCGCATGCTTAATGTGCTTTTGAATTCTCGTCCTCCAATAATTCTTTATTTCATTATCAGTTCTGCCCGGAAGATGCTTTGCAATTTTTGACCACCTGCATGACAAAAATGTAAGAGGGTTTACAAAGTATATAAATTAACGAGGATACATATATCATATATGGACTTATTTGTTCAAATTAACTTGGTGTAGCATACAACGAGCCATCCTGATTCTACTACAATGCTAATGGGTAACCAGAGACGCATCCAACAAAAATTGAGATAGCAAATTGATAGAAGAAACTTGTTTCAGCAGCAATATGAGATGGGCATTTTTTTTGTAACAATTTCAATTCACTAAAGTTTTGCAAATTTGAACCATTCCAGAGTTTATAGCTGAATTCCATTTTAAGTTAGAGGGGAGTTAATGTGCATATCATGACTTTGTTAGAGAATAAAACTGGACCCACGTTTCACCATAAAACTACACGACCCACTATAAGACTGGGATCCACACAGATGGATGCTGTTGGAATGGGATCGCTGTCCGCACATGGAACCAAAAAAAATACAGCACGTGGTATGAAAGGGACGTAACAGGGTTCATGGTACGTAAATAGGGTCATTCTCTCATCGATAAATTAAAACCCTAGAATTATATATCCATGGATATCACCATCCTATTGTATTGACTCTCGAGAATGGCTATCCAGTAGCCACCATCTGTTTCATGTCTACCTCCACTGTGGTAAGCTTTTAAACCGGGAAAATAAACATGTGACGATTTGAACTGGCGTTTTTTTACTTTAAAAAGTGAGCCTTATTCGATGTTACTTCCATGGCTCCTTCTCACCACATGGCCATGGTTGCATCTAGAAACTGGAAATTAAAGTGTTCCTGCTACACTGCGTCAAGAGTCTAATTCAGCCTACCCTGTACTTCATTACTATATTTAGTAAACAGAAAGGCTCAAACATTTGCACTTACGATAATTATCAATAAGAATTTGAGATAAATAAATAAATAAATGCATCTGACCCATAAACAATTTGAGAAAAACGAAATTATACGATCAAAGACCTGAATTCATATGCTTTCTTTCGATATAAAAGAGGGCTAAGCTTAACAGTAAAGTAAACCAACCAGTGATGGGTCTTTTACGTAAGGCTCAGTTCGGAAAGAGTAAACACGGTTTTGCACAATTGCACTGTGCATATGTTTGTATTCTTTCCAGACTGAGCCTAAACAAAAATATCAGTGGTGGGTTTGTAGTACAAAATTAAAAAAAAAAACAAATATCCATGCTTCTTTCATACATAAAAGCAACAAGGGAAAAAGCGACGATGAAATTGCAAAAAAAAAAAGTACTTGTGTGTTCACGTAATTTTACTACGTAGAAGCTCACCTGTTTCCCCACCTGGTGTGCAGTTCCATGATCAAGAGCTGTTCTTCGGCTGTAATATTACCCCTTCGAACATCAGGCCTCAGGTAGTTAAGCCACCGGAGACGGCAGCTTTTTCCGGTGCGTTTCAGACCTATAAAAAGCAATAACACAACTTGGTGGTGGGCATGCAGCGATTAAATTAATTTATGTGTGTGTGTGGGCGTCGATGTTGTTGGAAACAGATTACCTGCCGATCGCGCTAGCGAGTTCCATACACCTTCGCCGTGGTTAGCGATGTAATTGATCAGAATCAAGTCTTCCTCCATGGTCCATGGCCCTTTTCTCACTTCTGCTACTTGGGAGCTGTTAGCCTTCTTATCCATTTCTCTGTAGAATACTGGAATAGATATAGATAGATAAAGGGGGAGAGAGAGAGAGAGACGATGCTATGAAAAAGAAGGCATATGTGGGTTTTATAGACAAGCTCTAAAATGGGTGTGACTCAACATTTGGGTTTAATCAAGTTTAGACAAAGCAAGTTTTAGAAACCGGTCAGGCAACCAGTTTTGGGTCAAACGTTCCAATTGTACAGTTTGAATAATTGGCTGGTTCTGAATTAAATAATAAAAAAATAATAAATGGCCAAAAGTTATTATCCGGGTTGATGGTTTGACCATTCAAGTCAATAAATTATTAATTAAATTAATGATTTTTTACCAAACTGATTCCCGAGTCAACCGGTTCAACCATCTGGTCCGATTTTCAAAACCATGAGACAAAGTTAAAGCCTAACCTCATCCTCTCATCCATAAATTAAAACCATTGAATTATATATCCGTGCATATCCCCATCCTATTGTCTTGACTCTCAAGAATGGCTATCCAGTAGCCACCATCTGTTTCATGTCTACCTCCACTGTGGTAAGCTTTTAAACCGGGAAAATAAACATGTGACGATTTGAACTGGCGTTTTTTTTCTTTAAAAAGTGAGCCTTTATCAGATGCTACCTCCATGGCTCCTTCTGACCACATGGCTCTTTCTTACAATAATTATATATATGTATGTATATATATGATAATTTACTCATCTGACCCATAAACAATTTAAGAAAAATGAAATTATACGAAGAAAGACCTGAATTCATATGCTCTCTTTCGATATAAAAGGGGACTAAGATTAACAGTGAAGTAAACCAACCAGTGATGGGTCTTTACCTAAGGCTCAGTTTGGAAAGAGTAAACACGGTTTTGCACGATTGCACTGTGCATATGTTTGTATTCTTTCCAGACTGAGCCTAAACAAAAATTTCAGTGGTGGGTTTGTAGTGCAAAATTAAAAAAAAAAAAAAAAATTGGAAAAAAAAATAAATATCCATGCTTATTTCATACATAAAAGCAACAAGGGAAAAAACGACGACGAAATTGTGAAAAAAAAAAGTACTTATCTGTTCACGTAATTTTACTACGTAGAAGCTCACCTGTTTCCCCACCTTGCGTGCAGTTCCATGATCAAGAGTGTTCTTCGGCTGTAATATTACCCCTTCGAACATCAGGCCTCAGGTAGTTAAGCCACCGGAGACAGCAGCTTTTTCCGGTGCGTTTCAGACTTATAAAAAGCAATAACACAACTTGGTGGTGGGCATGCAGCGATTAAATGAATTTATGTGTGTGTGTGGGAGTCGATGTTGTTGTTAATAGATTACCTGCCGACCGTGCTAGCGAGTTCCATACACCTTCTTATCCATTTCTCTGTAGAATACAAGAATAGAGATAGATAGATAAAGGGGAGGAGAGAGAGAGAGAGAGGATGCTATGAAAAAGAAGGCATATGTGGGTTTTATAGACAAGCTCTAAAATGGGTGTGACTCAACATTTGGGTTTAATCAAGTTTATACAAAGCAAGTTTTAGAAACCGGACCGGACACAGAACCGGTCAGGCAACCGGTTTTGAGTCAAATGGTCTAATTGTATGGTTTGAATGAACGGTTCATTCTAATTTAAAAAAATAAAAATAATAAATATTTAAAATAATAAATGGCCAAAAATCATTGTCCGGTTCGATGGTTTAACCATTCGAATCAACAGATTATTAATCAAATCAATGGTTTTTGACCAAACTGATTTCCGAGTCAACCGGTTTAACCATCTGGTCCGACTTTCAAAACCATGAGACAAAATTAAAGCCTAACCTCAATAACGAAATTCATGATAAAAGTCATAATCCAAGGGTGGTGATTTGATGACATCAGCATATCTTGTATTATCACGGGGAGATGTTTTCAATGCACAGCAAGGATGTGCTGTGGAAAGTTGTGGGGGCAATCTTGTGGGGGCAATCTTGTGGGGAACTGATTTGAACTAAAAAACAACTGACAAAAAGACCAAAGTTCTGGCCAAAAGAAAAAGTACAGACTACTCTAAGCTAAAGGTTATAGCACTAATAGATATGATAAGGGGGTATTGCTACGAAAGGATGATTTTATTTCTTAAAACAAAAAACCTTTGCCGCATCATCAAAAACCATATATATAGAGGAACACGAAAAAGGAAAGAAAATTACAGGAGATGATGAGAAAAGAAAAAGAAGCGATTGATGCATGTATTTACTGATTTTGGATGTACAGTTCGACAGTTGGGTAGCAGCTAAGGCTGCATTTGGTTGGATTGCGATCTTATTTGCACTATACAAATGTATGGAAGATTGAGAGTGCAAATGGAAAATAATGTAAATTCTGTTTTAATTTTGTTTTGGATTTTATTTCATTTTGTTTCACATTTTTTTTTACTTCATTTGTATTGCAATCAAACAAAATAAGATAAATTTTGAAACAAAAATAAATCAGAATTTGCATCCATATCATTTGCACTATCATAGCTTTGTATCAGTGCAACACCAAACACAAATCTAGAAGACTAGAAAAATTTCAATTACATTGGGCTCCGATTAGGGTTTTGGTCCATTGAAAATTTAACAAAATTCGTAAGCCAATTTACAACCTAATGATAACATAGTTCCTGAATGTACTTTAAATGGGTCCCTCCAGATGCTTTAATATTAATTGAATATTTTGGTTTGCTTAATTGAAAATCCAAAGTCTGGCAACATACATTAAATGTATACCTACTGATGATGCAAACTTTTTTTCCAATCAAAGTATGTTCTTTTTAACTTTTTTTTCCATGAACCCGTCACCGGCCTTAATTGATTAAAGTTGTTTGGTATGATTGTCGCTTCTACAGTCATTTTGGAGCAAGGAACACCAATTTGATGATTCTAGAAAAAGTCTCTCACACATGCATTTTTAAGATATGACTATTTCAATTATAAATAACCTCAAATACTAATTATATGTCCATTTATATCGATTAACCCTAAACATTAACAGTAATGATACTAAACACAACAGAAATGATGATGCAAACTTCACGGCTCAGTTTGTTTGCATTGCGTCGGTGTAAATTCTGTTTTACTTTTGCTTGAGATTTGACTTTGCCATGTTTGTTTGTGAAAAATAAAATGTTGTCAATGGAGGTCAGAAAAGGGTTATTTGTATGGGAATGACCTAGGAAGCAAAAGTAAACCATATTTGTATGGGAATGGCCAAGCCTTGAGGTAGTCCGAATCCAGCCCAATTATATATATGTATATATACATATATATAATTGTATGTATGCATATTTGTATATATATATATATATATGTATATATACATATTTGTATGTATGCATGTATATATTCATAAATTTTTTTGTTATAAAACGTACATATATGCATACATGTATAGTGATTTTTAATATGGACTACTTGATCAACCCGTGTGCATCAAATTTGAGTGCTAGCTGCTAGTTGGGCTTAGATTGGATAGTTCAGGATTGACTTCAGACTTAGGCCGGGGTTGGGCTTTAGGCCCAATTCTTAGAATTGGACTTGGGTTGATTTAAAACTTGGCCAAAATCTTGCCCGACTTCCCCCTATCTCTAAGTTCCCTTGCCATTTGGGCCCATTGAAGTTATCCTTAGTTGTCAGCCGTGGATTGGAATATCAGGACCAGAAAATGTTAACCAAAACATCTTTCAGGTTGCCTAGTTGTTAGAAATGTTGAATTTGTATACCTACCTCAAATACATGAATTACACCTACTTATCGATTGGGTGATCTTTTTTTTTATATATATATTTGAGGTAAATTTTCAAGATCATTGTGTTTCAAGTCGCTTTAACCTGTTATTTCCGCCATTAATTAAACCCTTTTCTAGGTTTTAAATTGCAATTTTTAACATTTATTACAAATAAAAAATATAAACTAAATATAAAATAATATTTATATATACATATATTATATCTTAAAAAATTATACATTTTTAATAATAAAATATATATTTACACAAAAGATTTGATGGCATGACACAATCTGACCTATTTGACTCAAATGGTCAAACCGTTGACCCATGACCCAGAGGCCGCGTTAATTTTTAAAACATTGATTAAAACAAACAAAACAAAATCACATCTTAAAAACCTAGAATTAACACTCAGCCCATTTAACCACCAGTCCACTGCAAAACAAACGAAAACCAAGTGATTATTTCTACGTCAGGACCAAGCTACAGCTCCACCTAAGTTGGTCCTCCCTCCAACCCACAGTTCATAGGAAAGAGGATCCCCTCTTTCAAAGTCTCATAGATAATATATATGAAACTAACGAGTCAGTAAAGATAAGGCCGGCCACATTTAACTACTTTCCCAATTCCAGAATATAAATCTTATTGTCATACTGTGCAACAAAAAATCATGTGGAAGCATTACCACTCTTAGATACCGTAAGAGATTATGTGTTTGGTTTTATTTATGTTTATTAAATAAATGCTTATATTTTATTTGTTGGTAAAATCGAAAAATGCAATAATTGCAACTAAGTACCATTTCAGTGTAACTCCTTTGTGGAAGTTTCAAAAAATAATTTCTACAAACAGCTAGTATGCACATAAACCAAAGTTCACTTTTTACATTTTCGATGCATGCGAAAGAGCAAGAGAGAGAAAAAGCTGAGATGGCGCCTATGTAGCACCGCCAATAAATGTTTACTGAATAAACGTAAGCGAAACCAAACACCCAATAAGAGTGCATCAGTTTCCATTCTCCACTGAACTTATCACTGCTATTGGGTCATCATTCAATAGCCACTGACTCTAACTGCCCTAGTACATTGCCAAAAAAATTCATATTTCCAGATAAAATTTGAGAGAAATGCTTTTCCTTGTGGATTCTAAAATAAATACTTTGTTGTGGAAAAAAATATAGGAAAGGTTTGTTTGTAAAAACACAATTTTTCTCCCTCAAGCACATTGCTAAAAATATTAACATATTTTAGGTCCCATATGGTTTGCAGGAATAAGGGTTTGCAATCAGAGGAATCGGTATGGGCCATTTCAATTCCCACAGTTTGGTTGGGCGGAATCAATACCCAATTCTTATTTCTGGTAGAATGACATTCCCCAATTTGAGGGAATGGCCATTCCCTTTCCCTCCCTTGGGAGTGAAATCCCATTCTAACTGATTCTAATTCTCATTTTGATTCATGTCTGAACGAAACAGACTATAGGAGTAGACCATTCCAATTCCAACAACAAACCAAATGAACTCTTTCATTCATAACAAAAATTAAGTGTTATATTTTAACTTCTTCCCTTAGAATCTATAGTATATGTTAAAGCTCTTTGGGTACCATTCCAACAGTACAAAAAAATATGTTATTGCTGGTGGATAATCCAAATCTCATTGATCATCGTGACTAAATAGACTTGAATGCTAGTAAAATTGTAAACGCCATCTAAATTTAACCTATATCGATGGTCATGACCGCTATGTGGGACAAGAGATGTTCACCAACATGTAAGAGAAGTAGATAGAGAAAAGACTAAAAACAAAAAACAAAAAGAAAGATATAAAATTCCTAAAATTTTAAATATCCCTCCAAGACTGTATATTTTCAGCTTAGATATATTACTCTTTGTAGCTGCTTTTAAACCTTGAATTAGAGCTCTGATCTATGAGTCATAACTATCGATGGCCCAACAGCACTCTCCTTTGGCAAGAGTACTTGTGCTTTGTGCTTCCGCTGGGGCATCCGAGGATGAATCCTATTCCTGCATGACCTGTCCTTACATCATATATGTGTCATTTTAATTGCGAAAATTAAAAGAAAAACCATAAATCAGAAATTTATATTAATTGATGAACTCAATACAAATTTGTATTAACCCTCAATCAAAATAGAAACGGCAATTTATAATTTTATATTGATCAACACGAAACGTTTTCGATAAAAATATTAAAATGCAACACCAATCAATATACACCCCTTAGAATTTAGAGCACAAACGCAGGGTGGTGGCACTGTCACCGCATGGACGATTCTCTCTCTCGACCAATGATCCGTCCTCTTTATCTGGTTCTGATTGCATTTTCAAGTTTCAACTGTCCGGACTCAGGAGGTACGCGATGGATCAAACGGTTTTGATTAGCCAGGTCAGGTCAGGTGGCTCTGTTCTAGGAGAGACAATGATCTTAAGTGGGGCCAAACAACGACGACGACACTGCAATTAATTTTAATTTATTTTTTGACGCCACGCAAAATTTTAATTACCACCAGGGTACTTTGCAGTTAGTGTGTACGCTGTTTTGACATAGCAAATGCTAACAAAAAGCCAACGATCGAAGACCATCGTCAATCAATCGACTTGATATATATATATATATATATATATTTATTTATTTATATATTGATTTGTGAATTCTAAGAGCCTACATAAAATATGATTGCCGATAGGGGGATTACAGCGTTTCTCTGAGCACGACATCAACTTGTTCAAGCCGCAGAGGGTGCAAGGATGTAGGCCATCTCGGGCTCGGGCATGGCTGCCATGATCGACGACTGCCTTGAGAAGGTCTCTTCCTCCGGAACGGAGTCCTCCGCCTTGAAGTCCAGTGACTCGTCGTCGTATATATCCCACCATTTGGCCACCAACATCTTAATGTCCTCTCTGTCCATGTTGGCTTCTTTGCCGGTATACCTCCATGGCTTGGATCCCTATTTAACAGGAACAGGGAGAATTAAGGGAGAAGAGTTTTAATCAATCATATTAAAACAGTCAGTCTTTTGAATGGATTAACCAGATCAGTTCATCATCGACCAATCGATTAACTTAATTGAGATCGGTCGAGAATCAAGTGTTGTGAGTCTTGTGAGGCATATTTGCAGGAAGAACATTATATATATATATATATATATATATACTAACCGCTGCACAGTAGTGGACCACCTTGACTTTGTCGAGCTCAACGTTCTCGGGGTGGCGCCAGAGCATGGCCAGGACCAAGTTGTAGACCAGAGGGATGGGCTTGTACATGTTTTGGAAGAACATGTTCAAGAAATCCTATCAATTCATGGAAATTAACATGCATGAAAACCTTAATCACACAGGCCGATCAAAGCAGTCCTATATATGAACCAACATCCTAACTGACTAATTAATTAACTCACTTGCTCCGCGAAAGGTGTCGGCGGTGTAATCTGCAGAGCCTGAAGAAGATTTTCATAGGTTAAATGGGAAGGCTCGAAGACGAACATCCCAGCGTTGAAGTACAAGGGAGGTGGTGAGCCCATCTCAGCCGGCCATGTCACCTTGTCGGGGCACTGTTGGCAGTAGTCAATGGAGTACTGTGGTGAGTGACTCCATGTCTTCTCGCAAAAACAGTCCATCACAGCGTACAAGTATCCGTCTGGTCCATCGAAGAGGTGATCTATATTGTCGAACACCTGAATATCTGCATCCAGGTAAACCATCTTGCTGTACTCTTCAAACTGCAATCACACAATCAACCGTCCCCCACTACTTCATAACTGGCTTTAACATATATAAATAAAAGAAAGAACAAGTAAACAAAACCATTCACTTACATCCCAGATACGTAGCTTGGAGTAGTTGATGACATAGTAAGCCATGGCAAACTGGATTTGGTTCTCAGGAGGGTAGATGGGCTCGATTTCTCGGACGATGCAACCTTGAGACGTCAAGATCTCACGGTGTTCTTCGGGGACATCGGGCAAGATGGCCACTACCAGAGGGTACGCACTCTTGACCTTGCGCAGACCCTTGGCTAATCCAACAACTCCTTTCACGTAATCACCATTACCGGCGAGGAACGTCACGTAGGCCCTCTTGGAGTACCCCCTGTTGGGGATCGCGACCTTGCCGCCGGTGCCTGTGAATGCATCCACCGGGACTCCTGGGGCCATGCTTTCAAGTTCTGCGATTAAGGGTTGGAGTTGGAGGAGAAGACGACTTGGAAAACTGTTGACAATGTCCTGACTCCTGAGACTGAGGTGAGGTGAGGAGTGTTGCGAAAGTAAGCCAGCAACGCTGAGGATGCCAACCTACTCGCCTTTTGCTCCTGAGCTCTACAATGGTTCCCCTATGCTCCCCTAAATAAGCCTCAAATGAGGACTAAATTCATGCCACTTGGGCTTTTACGATTTTTCTAATGTTATTATTGAATGGACGTGGAACGAATGGGAATGTGGTGCAGCCGACCGTCGATCTAGCCTTATCATCTGAATAAATGGACAAGATTTGATGAGGTCGTCGTTTTCTCTGGAGGAAAATATTAAGAAGCAACGTAGCATCGACTGGAAGTAACATTATGCAAATCCTGGGCCGTGGCTTCAACCTTCAACCCATTCAATAAATTCTAAGAGGAATGCTAACCCTACCACTACCAATCGTTTTAGTGGTGGTACACAACACAAGACACGTGGCGGATAAGCCCTGAATTGCCAACTGGACAGATTTAACAGGAAGAAAGGTACACGGTGTGGTACAAGCGCCGAGGTGTAACCTGGGGCAGATTTACCACGTGGCAAGTGAAGTAGAGCGAGAGGGTTTAAGCGGTTGATCTGCCCAAATTGACGGACATACATTAAAGAAGTAAGTAATAGGAGGAATAGAGTATAATTTCACTGGAGGCGACGGGTGAGAGTGAAGTGATGACAAGGTTCTGTTGGCCTGGCGCTTCTTCTGCTACTAATGCGACGATGACGTTTACGAAAGTAAGTAGAGATTCTTCAGGGATGGCTGATGGGGTGGTCGATGGCGATGCTATTGCTCGATCGTAGTAATCTATACTGGCGGTGGCGAATGGATTTGCTTTCCCAAGGAATACGGCAGCGGACGCGTGCAAACTCATCAAAGACTGCTGCAGTGCTGTCTCATTCGCGAAACAAAAGAGTAGTGCAGCCAGGGAGAGAGAATGTTCGAATATACTCTCCCCAGAGAGGGACTAAAACACCTGTTCGACGAAATGCATACAAGAAAATGCAATCCACCCGCGGAGAATCTTACCTCCCCGCTCAACAAGATATATAGCATTGGTTCAGCTGTGAGCAATATATTCAGAATTCGTAGTAGACAAGCGTCATTAATTATTATCCATTTCTATCTAGCGGGTTTCATTATTTGGGTGCAACTCGGTTTGCTCTGTTAGACAAGCGTCTCAACATTCAGGCCTGATGTTGATCATGTCTGGTTTTTGTCATTACTTTTTTTTAAGAGAGTTAGTTGAGTTGGATTTGATTAGTCAAACAATTGAAACTTCAAATCAAAATCTCACATATTTGAGGATATAGGATGATTAACCGACTGAACAACGTTTCAAAGCTTACTCTAACAATCTTTTAATGAATTGAATGCTTTCAACATGCATATTTCACGGTTGAGGAAGATTTGTTGAGGAAGTTGAGAAAACACATCATCAGTTATTGATGAAGGAAGATTTGGCCCGACCTCACAATCATGCCACGTGGCAAAAAATAAGTAGCTTGGCACTTAAAGCACCGTACCCAGGGTGCAAACACCAAAGGGAAGAAACCAGTAGTCCGAACTCCCCTCGAGGAGACCGAACTCCCTTCGAGGAGTCCGAACTCCCTACAAGGAGCCAGACCTCCTTACTAAGAGCTCGAACTCCCTACGAGGAGCTCGAACTCTCCCTTTAACCCCGAGCCACACAAAGCAATGACCCGAATTGGCCCGCCTCATGGCAGTTCGGGACACTCACCTATCCGAACTCAAGACTTCGCCTCGCACACCGCTCCAGCACTTCGCCTCCAGAACACCGTACCTATCACCGAAGGAGTTCGTATCCAGGGGCAGCGCACCTGACTGACTTGGGATCTGACGCTTGACAGCCGCACTTCAAACGGCCACCTGCCACCGTCACCTGCCACCGCCATCTCCAGTTACAGAGACGGCTCCGACAAAAAGAGCAGTGGCGATTCTGCCCCAGCAGAGGTGATGACACCCGAACTGGCAGAAGCACGAAAGTAATCATACCCGACCAGACAGAAACCTAGGAGTAAGTGCGTGAGGTGGTTATAAAAGGCTCTCTACCCCCCAAGAACATGGTATGCAAACTTTGCGCTATCTGGTTTTATCTCGCCTTTGAAGGATTCAAACTTGAGCTTCAGAGCCTTTACACCGGGTTCCCCCTGGAGCTTCCTCATCTTCTCCGTTTCAGGTTCCCTGCTGTTCAGTTCAGAGGCAAGGTCGTTGACAACTAAGACCGGCCGGATTGCACACCATCAATTGGCGCCGTCTGTGGGAAAGCTTCAAAAAGCCTCCCTCCAAACTCTCATAACCTCTTTCCTTCAAAAAAAAAAAAAACCCAACACTCATGGCCTCTTCCAGCAACGCCGGACGTGGCACAGAGACAAATACCACCGGGGAACAACTTCAAGTCCCCGTGGTGTGCATTGGACAGCTCACCATCCCCCTTCGGTGGATGGGATCCCCAGCTTGAATGCGCCACAAGCAGTGGCACCCGTAAACCTTCCTGCCATGAGCATCCCCTTTCCTCCCCCTATTGAGACAACCTTCACTGAACCAACTGCCGTCCCCCTGGCAGCCAACCAAAACCGGTTGGACGACCTGATGCAGTGCATGCGAGCAATGCAAGCCCAAATGCAACAGTTCCAGCAACACCAGCTTCATTAGCACCAAGTATTGCACAACATCTCCCAGTATCACTATCAATAGCAGTCCCCCAACTGCCGCTGAACCAACCACCACTTCCACCTCGGCACCCTGCTCCGAGGCTGGTAAAGGCCTCCCCACAAGATGGACGCCCCCACCAGGGAAAGGCCTCCCGGCCCTAGAACCCCCCTAACAGCCAGGCCCCGTCCCCAGGCTGAAGAGAGAGAAAAATCATCCCCGCCTCGCAGCTCGCAGGTGGGTCAGGAACCTCGCCCGAAAGATCGGCACCTCGGCGCTCCAAGCCCGAGTTCCCGCTCATGAAAAACCAATTTGATGCCCTGGCAGCAGACTACCAGCATTCCGGGCCCATCGAGCTCGGTACACAGAGGCCAACAGCGCCAGTACCAGGCCCACTCAACAACGAAGTCGCCGAACTACCACCCGTATCCTGTCAGAGCTCAGAGGCAAGGAAGAGACAAGCTCAGACGAGGCAGGAGTTGCCCCGATTCTCTCAGTTTCTTCCCCCCTCGCATCAGAACTCCTAGCAGTCCCCCTGCCCAGGGATTTCAAGCTCCCACCTTTGGACAAGTATGATGGGTTCTTCGACCCCAACGATCACGTTGACGCTTTCCAGTCCCAAATGCACCTCGCCAGGGCCAATGAATCGTGCATGTGCGTAGCCTTCACCACCACCTTCAAGGGGTAGCCCGCACTTGGTACAGGAACCTGGCCCCCGGGTCGATAAAATGCTAGGCTCAGTTCGTGCAGATCTTCACCGCACACTTTGTCACCAGCAAACGGTGCCCCAGAACAGAGGAAAGCATCTTCGAAGTATTCCAGAGGGAAGGAGAATCCATCCGGGGCTACATCAAGCGATTCAATGAAGCATGCTTACAGATACCGCGGTTAGACCCCGCGGTGCAGCTCGCGGCGGCCAAGAGAGGAGTAACGCACAAAGAGTTCAAGTGGCACATGGTAGCTAACCAGCCCGCAACCGTGGCCGAATTCCTCAAGCTCGCGGACAAGTTCATGATGACAGAGGAAGATATCAACCAACAAACCGAAAGCGGGAATGAGAAAAGGAAGAGGGAAGGCGAGCCCTCCAACCCAGTCGACAGAAAAAACCCGGCCCGAGAACCGAAGCCGAACCAATCGTTCCGGGCTCCCCTAGCAGTTCGGACGGATTACACGCCGTTAAACGCGAGGCGGACCAAGATCTTAATGACAATCAAGGACACCCTATACGTTAAGTGGCCACCTCACCTAAAGGGAAATCCAAACGAGAGAAATAAGAATTTGTATTGTAGTTTCCATAGAGACAACGGTCATAGTACCAAACAGTGTAATAATCTCTGGGATGAGATAGAGGGGCTCATCCATCGCGGATACTTAAGAAATTTTGTACAGCATAACAATAATAACAATAAGGCAGGTCGGCAAGGGGAGCACGAAAAGGATGCCCCCGAATCTAGCAACAGACCTACCGAACCGTTGCAGCGACAGCCTCCGGAAGAGAGGCCAGTTCGGGGAACCATCCATGTAATTGTGGGAGGTTCGGTGGTAGTAGGATGCACCTCGGCAGCAGCCCGGACTTCAGTTCGCGAAGCAGCCCTCGAGGAACGGAACCCCCCAAAAAGACCAAAGACCGAAGAACCAATCTTCTTCACGGAAGACGACACGCGAGGGGTCCACTACCCCCACGATGACGCGCTCGTCATTAAACTAAGGATCAGCGACTTCGAGGTCAGACGCATACTCGTAGATTCGGGGAGCTCAGCGGACATCCTCTTCAAATCAGCATTTGACCAGCTACAGTTACAGAGGAGCGAGCTGAAACCCGCGAACAATCCTCTGGTGGGTTTCAACGAAGAGGAAGTCAAGCCCCTCGGAAAAATAACAGTACCTGTGGAAGTCGGCACATGGCCTTGTGCGGTCAGACTCAACCATGATTTCCTGGTGGTCGCGACCCCCTCCCCATACAACGCCATAATAGGGCGGCCAATCACGCATAACCTGCGGGCGATGGTCTCCACCTACTATTCGGCCATGAAGTTCCCTACAAACTTCGGTCTGGGGGTAGCGCGGGGCGACCAGCTCGAGTCCCGCAAGTGTTATGTTGCCGCCCTAAAGGGAAAAACCAAGGTGACCGACGACCTCGAACTGGAGCGGCCTGCGGAGCAAGGCGAGGAACGAGCTTCACCCACAGAGGAAACGGTCGCAGTCCCAACTTCGGCTACAGACCCAGCTTGCACACTACAAATTGGTGCTTCCGTCGAGGAACCCCTACGAACCGAACTGGTGAGTTTTTTACTTCAAAATTTAGATATTTTTGCCTGGTCCGCGGCCGACATGTCCGGTATTAGCCCCGGCCTGATAACTCACAAACTTAATACTGACCCTGTAGTCAGACCCATTAGACAAAAGAAACGCAACTTAGCCCCAGAGCGTTGGAGGCGGTCGATGAGGAGGTCGAGAAGCTCCTCGCATCAGACTTCATAAGGGAAGTCCATTACCCGAGCTGGGTAGCCAACCCAGTGCTGGTGAAAAAGGCAAACGGCAAGTGGTGCATGTGCGTCGACTACACTGACCTGAACCGAGCTTGCCCGAAAGATTGCTTCCCCCTCCCTAGGATTGACCGCCAAGTGGACGCGACCTCGGGACATGAGTTGCTAAGCTTCCTAGATGCCTACTCAGGCTACAACCAAATCAGGATGGACCAGTCCGATGAGGAAAAAACGAGCTTCATAACCGAGTTCGGCCTATACTGTTACAAGGTCATGCCCTTCGGATTAAAAAACGTCGGGGCAACCTTCTAAAGACTTGTAAATAGGTTATTTCGGCCCTTAATTGGCACGAAGATAGAATGTTATGTAGACGACATGATTATCAAGACATAGTTTTCACAAGAACTAATACAAGACTTAGATTCTGTCTTCCAAATCCTGCGTCAATTTAGCATGAAGCTGAACCCTAACAAATGTGTCTTCGGTGTCACATCGGGTAAATTCCTAGGGTACATTGTCAACCGGTGCGGTATTGAGGCCAACCCGGACAAGATAAAAGCCATCATATATATGAAACCACCCCGGAAAGTAAAAGAAGTTTAGAGGCTAAACGGCCGCATAGCCGCTCTAAGCCGCTTCATGTCCAAATTAGCAGACCGCTGCCTACCCTTCTTCAAAGCAATCAAAGGCAAAGGGTTCGAATGGACCCAAGACTACCAGCTCGCGTTTGACGAGCTAAAAAGTTACCTCGCTAGTGTGCCAACCTTAGCCCGGCCCGAGGAGGGCGAAGTCTTAGAACTGTACCTATCGGCAAGCGACGAGGTGGTCAGTTCGGTACTAATAAAAGAAGCAGACCGGGTCCAGCGACCCATCTATTATGTTAGTAAAATTTTGCAGGGAGCAGAGACAAGGTACCCGCAGATAGAAAAGCTAGCATACGCACTGGTGATAGCAGCTCGGAAACTCCGCCCGTACTTCCAGGCTCACACCGTCATCGTCCTGACTGACAAACCTCTGAGGCAAGTTTTACTCAAACCCGAGGTTTCCGGTCGACTGACGAAATGGGCCATCGAACTCAGCGAGTATGACCTCTAGTACAAGCCAAGAACTGCTATTAAGACCCAAGTCTTGGCAGATTTTATCGTCGAGTGCACGTTTAGCCTCGAAGCCCTTGAGCTAGTCGAGCCCGAGATCCCTAGTTTGGGCGAGCTCGGAGCTCCCAAGCCAATAGAGTCCGAACCCCATGAAGTAGCAACCAGTGTAGCATCTCTCCTAGTTAGGCCAAACGCGAACTGGGATAAGGAGCCCTGGATCCTTCACGTAGATGGCTCCTCGAACCAGCAGGGCAGCGGGGCTGGAATAGTGCTACGCGGCCCGAGCGGAACAAAATTGGAATACACACTACGCTTTGAGTTCGCGGCATCCAACAACGAGGCGGAGTACGAACACTGATAGTCGGGCTGAACCTAGCACACAAGGTCGGAGCAAAGCACGTAGTTATTTGCAGTGATTCCCAGCTCGTGGTTAACCAAGTTACAGGCGAGTACGAAGCACGCGAGCTCATTATGATTGCATACTTGGCAAAAGTAAAGGAGGCTCTGCTCAACTTCCAGTCACACTTCATCAGGCAAATCCCGAGGTCAGAGAACATTGAGGCCGACGCCCTGTCCCGGCTAGCCAGCACGAGTCACAACGCCATGAGAACTGTGTACATAGAGGACTTATCTCGGCCCAGCATTCTTGATGGGACAGAAGAGGTCACTCCCGTCCTTGAAGCAAAGCCGAGCTGGATCGACCCACTCGCGAGCTTCCTGCTAGATGGAACCCTCCCTGCGGACCGCAATGCAGCCAAGAGGGTGCAGCGCCAAGCAGCCAAATACGTCATAATAGACGAACGGTTGTACCGACGATCCTACACGCTCCCCTACCTGCGTTGCTTGCGACCTGCTGAAGTCAAGCTCGTACTCCGTGACACTCATGAAGGCTTGTGCGGCAGACACCTGGGGGGCAGAGCCCTCGCTCAAAAGGCACTTCGACAAGGATACTACTGGCCAATGATGAAGGCAGAGGCCGTCGAGCTCGTCAGAAAATGCGACAAGTGTTAGAAGCATGCCAATATCCACCATCAGCCTGCTGCCGACCTCAAGTACCTCACCAGTCCATGGCCTTTTGCACAATGGGGCATCGACCTTCTGGGGCCATTCTCGCCAGCAACAGGTGGGAGAAAGTTCCTAGTGGTGGCAGTAGACTACTTCACAAAGTGGATAGAAGCTGAACCCCTGGCAACAGTTACAGCCCGAAACATACAGAACTTCTTTTGGAAGAACATAGTATGTCGCTTTGGGCTACCTCGGGTACTGATCTCCGACAACGGCAAACAGTTCGAGGATATCAAGTTCCAAGAATGGTGCCAAAGTATAGGAATTCGTCAGAACTTCACGTCGGTCGCACACCTGCATGCAAACGGTCAAACAGAAGTATTGAACAGAGCCATCCTCCGCGGACTGAAAGCACGACTAGACCGAGCTAAAGGGTTATGGGCGGATGAGCTACCAAGTGTCTTGTGGGCTCACCGAACCACGAAAAAAACCGCTACAGGAGAGACCCCCTTTAACCTCACCTACAGCACCGAAGCGGTAATTCCGACGGAAATCGAAGTACCTACACTACGACTAGAAGCATACGACGAGAAGACAAACGGAGGCGAGTTACGCACCAACCTTGACCTACTGGATGAGGTAAGAGACCTCGCGCACATCCGAATTGCGGCCTGCCAGCAAAAGGTAGCTCGGTACTATAACACCAGAGTAAAGAAGAGGAGCTTCCGCGTCGGTGACCTGGTTCTCCGTAAGATCATGGTACCCGAACCCGGCGTGGAAAAACTCGGACCAAATTGGGAAGGACCCTACAGAGTAAAGAAAGCACTAGAGGGGGCATACGAGCTCGAAACCTTAGAGGGTAAGCAGGTACCCCGAGCATGGAACATCGTCAACCTAAGGCGATACAACCTATAGACCGCCAAGCAAAGTGGATAAAATCACCACCAAAACAGGCTGCGCGAGTGCGGTAACCCCGACAGAACAGATCGGGCGTATGATTAATTTGGCAAAATATGCTCAGTTCGGGAGAAAGAACAACCAACACTTAACCAAAAGTCATTCCATTTCAAAAGTAAGGTAGTACATTTAAAAAAAAATTACAAGCCCGGAGCTATTTCTTCATTATTAGAAGGCACTTCAACAATACCCGAAGGCCCTGCCTCGCCCTCGGAGTCTGGCTCACCGTCAGCAGCATTAGCCATCTCCTGAGTTATGCGCGAAGTGAATATGGCGCTAATATCGAGCTCGGGGTACGTATTCTGGATCATCCACTGGCATAGTTTAAAACCCCTCCTGTATGAATCCACCATCAGATCATCAAAGCCCGGCGAAGCAATGTACTCATCGACAGCCTTCTTCTTGGCATCTTCGATACCTTGAGAAAAGATCTGCGTCCTCTCCCTGATGTCCTCCTAAAGGTACTCGACCTGATGCTGAAGATCCAGCCTCAAGTCCGCCATGTGTTTCACCACCACTCCCATGGCCTCGGCATCTCTCTGAGACCTCGCCTGCCTGATCCAGGAAACACGAGCAGCCTCCTCGGCAGCGCGACGAGCCTCTTCGGCAGCTCGTGCCTGCCTCGAGCTCCTCTCCACCTGAGCCGCCAAGGCGTGAATAGAAGAATTCACCTACCAAAAGGAGCTGAGTGATCAAAAGAACCAACAAAACAAAAGCCAAAGAGCTCTAAAAAAGGGAGAACACTTACCACCATGGCATGGGTAACGGCACGACAGGCCACTTGATGCAAAGGGAGATCAGTCAACGCCGCGACCTCCTCGGGGAAAATAGCCTCCTTACTCTTTTGAAGAGCATGGGTCGGCGACAACACACTCCTGAAATCCCCTAGGGCCCCCGAGCCCGAAGGCCCAGCTCGCGTATGAGCAGACCCGGAGTATGTACGAGCCCCTGTGTAAGTAGTCTCAGCATAAGGACCCCCTGTCGACTCCTGCATTGGAGGAACCATCTCGGGCTCCCTGGGCAGATCTTCTGGCGGATAGTCCGGCACCTCGGGCTCCGCATCCCGAGGCATCTCGGTGCGAGTTCGCTTGGCAACCCGCTTTCTCCTCTTCATGCCTTGAAACAAGTGCCCACCCCGGGTCCCTCAAGAATCCATCACACCTGCGAAAAGAAGTTCACCATCAGTAAAAAGCAAGAAAAACAGCACGATAGAATCTCTAAGTAAAAAACCTACCCGAGCTCAGGTCGGCTGCAATGAGCTTGGCCTCCATCAGATACTGTTGACATTTCAGCCCAAGCCGCGCCCATTGCCGGAGGCCCTTCGCAAGCGTGACCCCGGAGTCAGGAGCGGCCATCCCCCACCCGGTCTGAAACAGCCACCCCAGCACACTTCGCACCCCGAAATAGTCCCGCTTCCATGCTGGGACCTTGTTGGGGAGTTCATGTAAAAGCTTAAAGCCCAGGCGAGGAGACAGGTAGTATGCCCGCCTACGCCCAGGGAGGGGACCCGCTTGCTTCTTAAGCATCAAGATTGAAGAAAAAATCTCTAAGTCCAAAGGAAAGCTCTCTTCGCAAAATAAGGAGATTGTCCCCACCAAATTTTGAATGGAGTTCGGGTGAAGCTGGCCGACCGTCACGCCGAAGTGGTTCAAGACTTCGACGAGGGGGTGAAAAGGCAATCGCAGCCCCGCGGCGAGCTGTTCCCAGAATATCACGATCTCATCAGGACCGTGTTCCCAAGGAAAGCAACCCGAAGGTATGAAATAGGCGTACTCCCCAGGCAAGTTATAGTAGGTAATGAGGGATTGAAGCCCCTTGGGCATCATGGTCGAAGGACCAAACTTGTCTAACATCCGACCCCGACGAGAGGTGGACGCCAAACTGCCCGAAGCGCCTCGGCCTACGAGTTCGAACTCTTCCTCGAGCTCTACCTCCGGCTCGCTAGGGCTGTCAGGGGATGCAACTCGGTTAGTAGAACCTGCATCAGACCCGCTGGAAGGACTATCTGAGCTATCCAAACTCGACATCGGGGAGTGAGATGGGATCCAGGAAAGTACTCACCCGGAAAAAGGCTGCAGACCACAGGAGTTCGGACGAGCAAAAGACCTTGAACGCGAGCTGAAAAAACCTGGACGTGAACTGGATGCGAGCTGAAACACAGATGCGACCTCAAGAGAAACACAAGTGACAGCGACTGGGGTCCCCCCCCCACTATTTATACTCACAGTGATCGAAAAGCAACGGCTTAGATCAAAGCCAAACCGACGGCCCACAGCCGCACCGACCACGCGTCCCCTGAGACTGAGACGTGATTGGCGCACGTCTTTCTGAAACTGACAGTGCGCCGGTGCACGCCTTCTCGAAACTGACGGAACGCCAGTGCATGTCTCCTCAATAAAAGCAGCAATGGCACGTTTTTTCAAAATTGAAAAGACGTCTGCTATCGCGCCTCCCAAGTGGCACGCTTTTTTGAAATTTTGAAATAAAGCGCGCGCCGTCACATCTATCGGCGCCTAGGCAGGCCGGCACGCTTCCCGCCTTTTGGACGCTCGAAGAAACCCAAGGAACCTGGACAACGCACATCGCGCCATCAGAACCAAGATCCAAAGGTCAGGGCAAATCTACCTGACACCTCGCGTACTCCCCGCGCCAGGGCAAGACCCTTGGCGCGAGGAGTGGGGGGCAATTGATGAAGGAAGATTTGGCCTGACCTCGCAATCACGCCACGTGGCAAAAAACAAGTAGCTCGGCACTTAAAGCACCGTACCCAGGGTGCAAACTCCAAAGGGAAGAAACCAGCAGTCCGAACTCCCCTCGAGGAGACCGAACTCCCTTCGAGGAGCCCAAACTCCCTACGAGGAGTCCGACCTCCTTACTAAGAGCTCGAACTCCCTACGAGGAGCCCGAACTCTCCCTTTAACCCCGAGCCACACAAAGCAGTGACCCGAACTAGCCCGCCTCATGGCAGTTCGGGACACTCCCCTATCCGAACTCAAGACTTCGCCTCGCACACCGCTCCAGCACTTCGCCTCCAGAACACCATACCTATCACCGAAGGAGTCTGTATCCAAGGGCAGCGCACCTGACTGACTTGGGATCTGACGCTTGGCAGCCGCACTTCAAACGGCCACCTGCCACCGTCACCTACCACCGCCATCTCCAGTTACAGAGACGGCTCCAACAAAAAGAGCAGTGGCGGTTCTGCCCCAGCAGAGGTGATGACACCCGAACTGGCAGAAGCACGGACGTAATCATACCCGACCTGACAGAAGCCTAGGAGTAAGTGCGTGAGGTGGTTATAAAAGTCTCTTTACCCCCCAAGAACATGGTATGCAAACTTTGCACTATCTGGTTTTATCTCGCCTTTGAAGGATTCTAACTTGAGCTTCGGAGCCTTTACACCGGGTTCCCCCTGGAGCTTCTTCATCTTCTCCATTTCAGGTTCCCTACTGCTCAGTTCAGAGGCAAGGTCGTTAACAGTTAAGACCGACCGAATTGCGCGCCATCAATTATAGACTATGTTTCTCCGATGACATAATATTTTGGAACTAGTCAAAACCCTACTCTTACAACACCATTAATTAATAATGTATGTGGCTTAAGTAATTAGATACGTTATATATTGTGTCCTTAGCATCATTGAATTAATATTAAATGAATTACTTGTGAAGCAAGAATGAAAATATGTGCACTATCCATAACAATAGCCGGTTGTATCGGGGTATAACCACAACCTAGTTGAGTCGCGAGTGAACTCATCCGAGTTTGTCGAGTTTTTAGCGCATGCTAAGCTACAGATAATGGGTCCAATGGTGTTTATGGTACTCCTCTGATAGAGAAACTAATTGTAAGGGTTTCGAGATGGGAGAAAAAGTAGTGGCAATAACTAGAAGTTGAAAAGAAACCACGTGTAAACATGAGAGGCAGAAATTGGTACAGATAACAAAATACCCATCCCTCTCCACACCAAATATCAGACAATACTACCAAACCAAGTAAGCGAGTGGTGTTGCTGAATGCAGAGTCCTGAGATCACAATTCTGGGTAGTGAGTGGTGGGTTTATAACTTTTATGTAATTTCTGGGTTTGGTTTTGTTGAAGGAACGTAACACTCCAAAAGAAGTATGAAATATCTGGTGCAGTGGCGCCTACAGGCTACAGCTACTACAGGTAGGGGATTTGTCTTTGTTCTGCTAGGAATCTGGAACAGTCCAGACTCCATAGACAAGTAGGAACTAGGATGGGTCATCCACCACAAACCACACTCAGTAGATTTCTTATTACTTTTGAGTTTTGAACCAGGTAATTAAAGAAGAAAAGGAGTGGACTACTAACTTCTGGTCGACGACGTGCAGCATCAAAATCAGGGCCCATTTGGCGAGTTGAGATTTTTTGCCAACAAAATGCGTTCCAACCCTCTACCAACTTGACTTAACGTCGCACATCTCATATGAGATTGGAACCCAAACATGAAAGCTTTTATGGGATCTTCCATGTATGAGATGTTCGAATTGAGATCATGTTAATAGAGAGTTGGAATGTATGTGTTTTGTTGGCAGGTGATCCGGACTCCCATTTGGCTGGGCTGGATCTAGAATCAATCAAGATTGATAATTTGATAGGAAGATACCAATTCCGTTTTAGTTTGGTTTTAGCTTTTAATTGTGGCTGTAAAGTAGCCCAACCCTAAACTCGCTCAAGTCAAATCCCCCAACTCAACTGGACTATCCTGCCGGCTGCCGTAGGTGTGATTCAAAGAACTCCTAATCGAGATCACGTTGGTGCCCCAGAGGACGCCTCATATGCACATATCACGTGCATTAGGAACATCTCCAGTATTTATCATGGGAAGATGTTCACAGTACACGGGTGGGAGGTGGTATTTATCATGGGGCGCCTATCTGATCTCCTAATCGATTAGTGCAGGTGGTACTAACAACCCTGTGGGACCCACCAAGTTGCACGTGTGATACTGTGTGGCAAAGATGGGTTATTGGTGAGTTCAGTTGCAGGGGTAGAGCCAGGGAATAAGATTTAGTTGAATGCTTTAGCTGTTTAGTGGGCTGTTGAACCGGTGTTAAGGTTCGTTATAAAATATATGGGGCCGACACATTTCACAGTGAGGTCCATGAATGTATTACTGGCTTGGAACCTCATCATTGGTTCCAACGTAAAAGTCCCTACTATTACACTATTTTATGTATACTTTCCCCCTCTCCACCCCAAATTGTTCATCCATATTTATTCTTCCCACCACTTCAAATAACTTTAGACTCAGTATGAAAAATACATACAAAATAATATAAAATACAAGGCTTTGCATTCTACATATTAGTATTTGTACTCTAACCATTACAGTTATACATTGGGAACATTACCCCATAAAAGACGAGGAGATATTTCCAATGTGAGACTGCGGTGGCCTGTTGGGACAGTGTTGATAGCATTTTATTAGTAGCGAGTGGGGCTGTTGTGCCAGCTATATATAGGCTATATAGCATTTGTTTGAGTAGAACCCTTATCCTATAATAATAAATAGCTCATGAGGATGAGGGAACCGATAAGACAAAGTTAAGTAACTCTACATTTCAATCATCCCAACAAGTTGAAAAATGAACCAACTCTCTCTCTCTCTCTATCTATCTATCTATCTCTATCTCTCTTTCTCTCAAGTGAATGCCGCCAGTACTGCAGTTCTCATCGTATATTTTGCTAGTAAAAAAATCAAAGACTGGTGTATGAGAAAATATCCATTGTTACGCGTGGAATAAAGCTATTCTGTGGAGCAGTGAAGAAAACGATGTGACTGGCAACCATACAATACCTTATTGAGCTTTCTTCCTTTTGGCGTCTTGAAGAGAGAGATTGGATAAGGGAAGAAAGGAAGAGAATGAGAAATGAGAAAGATATATTGTCCACTCCTAGATAGATCATAGATGATAGATCTATTTTCAATTGGAAAGTGGTCAATCAATTATCACCGCAATTTGCGATAGCAACAAGCTGAAGCAGCAGCTGCATTTGTGTGCATGAAACCAAAACCAATAAGAGAGATAACAAAGCAATATACACTCCACTCCATCTTTCTCTTTCAAACACGCGCACGCGGGGCCAGCTTGGAATTTATTCGCCTTCCTTCCCATATCACAGTTGCTATCCTACTTCAGATCAGACCATTCTTACCATTTAAGGAGAAAACTGGACTAATGGACTCCTATATATATATATATATATATATATCGACTATCGGCCCTTCATACTTAGGGAGAGTCAAGTCGGAGATAATCCTTTTAAAGCCATCATTCATGATTCGTGTATAGCATTTGGCATTTGGTAGGATAGCTGCTACAGCCTACACGGTCGGTCCCTCTCCCTCCTGCCATTGATATATAGCTGAATCTTGGTCCTCAGATTGACGATGTAGGTCATGGGTTGGATCATGCCCCACTATTTCTTTTTGATGGTTGTCATCATCTATCATCAACGAATATTAATATAATAATCCGATGATTGCACCGTTCAGAACTCAAATCCAACACTATGGCAATCTTCTTTTTTTTAGGGGGGGGGTAAGAAAAACATTCATTAATCAAGCAAAGCTAAACAATACAAATCAGCCATCCTACAGAGGCTTTTGATCCAAAGGGATAGCTAGCAACAAACTCCCCCTTGTTAGCTCCTTGCCTGATTTCTGCTGCAGTTGAGCAAGGAGTAAGGACCCACCTTCACCCTCCCACCCGATGAGTTACCATTTAAGTTGGTAATACGAGTATTTACCATCAAAGAACCTCCTGTTTTTAGGTAACCATGTACCAACAAAGAACCAGTTTGGACCGATTTTAATCCCAAGTTGGAGAAGAGCAGGAACATACAAAAATAATTCGTCCTTTCTACTATTTCTTACATAGCCCTGTAATTGTATGCACAGAGGATCTATGACAGCTAATCTGGATCATGGGACAAGTAGGTTGTCCAGGGAGAAAATCACAAGTCTTAACAAATTAGCAGTCGGGGAGTAAGTAATTAACAACAATTAGAAGAACAAAATCCATGTTCCTTTTTTAACACCCAACTATTGTTGAGTTCTTCATCTTCTATCCCATGAAAACAAGTTACTGTACAAAATATATGGAAAACGACGGACCATGCTACACAAGCCAGAAGGTCCAATTTATTCATTATCATAATTTTAGACATGTCATTTATACACGTACTTGTTCATTAAGCATCAGCAGCCTTGTCAACTGGTGCAGCCTCATCACCATTTTCCCCCAACTTGGCACGCTTTGCTTCATAGTCTTTCACAGCCGCCTTGATTGCATCCTCTGCAAGCATGCTGCAATGGAGCTTCACAGGGGGAAGTGAAAGATGTTTTGCAATCTCCCTGCATTATCATTGAAAAGTGCTTGCATCAGAAACAGTGTGGGATATAGAATTATTCCGAGCAGATTGCACTACAGGTAAACTAAAACATCTTTCCAGTCAAAAATAACTGACAACAAAATATGGCTATCCGGCCATACTAATTGAATATGATCAAAAGACCAATAATAACATGAATACAGAGTGTATGACTTCCTGTGGAAGTAGTCCACAACAGTAAGAGGCCCAACACTAGATTAGTCCTTGTAGTTGTACACTGTGCTGCATGTACTTTGAACAATCTGCAGATGGCAAAGACAACTCAGATGGTAATTTTCCCAAGTAACAAAGAAAGGATGTTGAACCTGTTGTAGGTACCGAAACAACTATGAATAGAACTCAATCACTAGGACTCCACAAAAATTCACGTTACCAGTTACAACTAGAACCAATTTTGTAACCTGGACCAGACCAGATTAACTCAGCCCCACATTCCTAGAGAGACTATTTCTGCCCCATATCAGACAGATTCCAAGCAGTTCAAATGGTTGTCCAAGTATTGTGTTGAGTGGTCCGGTTTGTTTTTATTTAGTTAGGAAGTTGTTGGGCCTTAGGCCCATTAGTTTATGTTTTTTTAAGTTGTGACTGTTCAGCTTTTAGTAGCCGCCCTACTAAGGGCATCCTTGTAATATCTCATCTTTAAGTTAAATATAAATATAATGAGAGGTAGGCGGCTAGGGTTAATTTACAATCCTGGTTGACCTCCTACTCTTTTCTTCTTCTCCTTCCTTCTCTACTGCTGAAATCTTCATCTTCCCCATCTTTCCTTTCACAAGAAACTTGACTGAATCAGCAAATAGTGATTTCTACTTATTGAAATTCCAATTTCCAGGTTAAAACACAAACCAACCTAACATCGAACCACACTTGGTTTATTTTGTTACAGATTAGTTGGCAATGGACCATGATGATGTTCTTTAATTTCTATATTCTATTTAGTTGTTGAGTGGTTATAAATTAGTGGGTTAGTAGGTAATGTTAACATGTTTACGTTTTAGCCTTTTAGGTTGGCAATTTTAATTGGTTAAGTTTTCAACTCTATATCCTTGTAATGGACAATTTAGGGGGAATGAAGTTTGATTTATGAGCAGTTGCTCTAGAGGATAATTTCCCCCCCTGAAGAGGCAAATCTTAGGAGGACTATCTCCCTCAATGCAGACTCTCCCAATTTCTGTTTAATTTTAATTTCATTAGGCAAGTATCACATGTTTAGACCAGTGCACCCACACATCCAACTATGTTGGATTGACCACCGATATGTGCTCTTCTTCATTTTTTATATCATGGTGACACAAACAATGTTTGGAAGAGAGAACCAGATAGACTGATAGACTCATTACTACCATGGTAACACTAACAAATATCCTCAGGAGGTTTTAATGTCATACCTCAGATAGAAAGAAAGAGTGATACTTATTTAGGAATGTGAGACCATATTCTGAGGATATCAGTTACAGCCCCAGTACTACCAGAACAAAGAGCATGGGAAGAAAATCACAGCACACATGCTCCCCACCCCCTGTAGAACTTCTAAGTGCTAATAATTCAGCCCTTGTAGAATTACCATGTCCAATAGGTCTGAGTAAATGGCAAGAATAAACTATGCAAACTTTAAATATTCCATCAATTCTTAAATTTCCAGGATTAAACTACAACTATCAAAATTCAGCTTGATGAGTCCAGTCACTGAACACTCTACTCTTACTCGAGTCCCAGCCATGGAGGATCTTGCAATATTTTGCCAGGACCTAATAATGTGTTGAGTACAAAAAGGTGATTTGCCTAAATATGCTATTTTCTTTAGGTGCTCCATTTTATATGAGCTTTTTGTCTAGTCTCTCCCCCCGAATTCGTTTTTCTCGTTTGTCTTATATATTTGGGTGGAGAATGGCTAGTGTTTACATGGGAGTATTGTCATGGTAGAAACCAAGAATGAAAACATATTATGATGGCAACATCATCTGTGCAAAGGTATGGTTTTTCACACCAAACACCACCTTGCAAGAAATAGGCAGCAAGTGAAACAATGTTTATTAGAAGTCCCCAATGATCTATACAAACAATTTGATAGCATCATTAGACACTAATTGAATCCAAAGTCAAGAAGCCATTTGATGAAGGGTGATTTGGCCCGACCTCGTAACAGGAAAACACGTGGACGCAGCCTGACTAATAGATGACAGCTCAGCATGACCAGCCCGCAGCAGAACAATCTCGGGTACCTATCTACCCCGGGCTAAAGTGACCTCGAGACAAGGTCACCTCGAAATGAGATCGCCTCGGTACCAGATCGCAACAAGAACACCTCAATGCCAAGGCACTTCAACACTCAGTCCAGTTCAGGACTTAAAGGCATCAGCTCGGGGATACCGACGTGCAACTATGAGGATCCCAAAAATCCCTCCGACGGTTCCCGGACTTCACGGGATCACACCGCGTAACAGCCAGTGTTATCTCCCCCGACCGATTCGGACGGACTCGATAAACCCTATAAGTTGGCAGCACTATCTCCCAACTTACGCGGAAACGGATCTCATCGTGACGAGAATCCCGGAACCGCTCTGCAAAACCCGCGAGGACTCCATCATATAAAGGTATTCGTGATTTTCCTGCTCTCAAGCTCTCTACTTTCAAAAGCAATTTTAGCTCGCTACTAGCCTACTGACTTAAGCATCGGAGCGACCTCACCGGGTTAGCATCCCCGGGTTCTCTGATATCCTTGCACGTTCAGTCCGCCGTCGTCTGGAAGCCAGATCACCTCCAGCAGGGAGCAGCTAGATCGCACTACATCAATTGGCACCGTCTGTGGGAAGCGCTATGATAAGCCTCTTTCCACCAAGAATCACAAACCCATAATCTATGGCATCCTCCAGCAACGCCGGACAAAATAATGAGATGAATGTCTCCGAGGGGCAACCTCAGATCCCAACCGTGTGCATTGGTCAGTTCACCATACCGTTCTCTGTGGTTGGGGTCCCGACGCTGACCATGCCTCAAGCAACTGTGCCAGTGAATGCCCCACTCCCTCCTGTAGTGGGTGCAACTTTTGTTGAACCATCTGTGGTTCCCCCTGGAGTTGGACAACATCATCTTGACGACCTGGTACACTGCGTGCGGGCTATTCAAGCCCAAATGCAACAGGTCCAATAATTTCAGCACTACCAGCAACAGGTCTTACACTATATTTACCAGCAACAGTTCCCACCGCTGCAGCAGAATCAACAGCCGGTTCCACCTCGGCATCTGGCAGTGAAGTAGAATCAAAAGTCCCGTCGTCAGAACACTCACCCTCCTCGCCGGGGAGAGACTTCCCAGATTCAGCATCCCCTTGGGAGCCAGTCTCGTCCCGCGGCAAGAGGGACAGGCAAGTTACTCCTCCCGCTTCGCAGAACGTGAACAGGTCGGGAGACACTCAGCCTGCCAGAGCTACTTCCCCTCAGCCCTTGCATCATGAAGGTTCGCTTGCAGGGAACCGGTTCGGGGTTTTGACCGCGGACTCCAGGCAAGGCCCTTCCGTTCACAACAGCCAACGTCAGTAGTCCGAACCACTCCATGCTAGGACTTTACCCGACCACACTGAGGTCAACAGTACCAATGTGGAGCCAGTCAAGAAGCAGCAAAGGCGGCGTCCTAAGGTACGTCGAACTGTAGTTCCAAGCCAGCTCGCTGGACCTAGTCAGCCTAAGCAGCCTAAAGGTAAAGAGGAGGCGAGTTCAGAAGCCACAAAGACCGCTCCCCACCTCTCCGGGTCATCTCCTTTGTCCTCCGAGCTCCTGGCGACCCCGATGCCGAAGGACTTCAAAGTGCCTCCGCTAGATAAGTACGATGGGTCGTTCGACCCAAATGATCATGTAGACTCGTTCCAGTCCCAGATGCATCTAGCTGGGGCTAACGAGTCCTGCATGTGCGTTGCTTTCTCTACGACATTGAAAGGAGTAGCTCGCACGTGGTACAGGAACCTCGCGCCAGGGACAATCAAAAGTTGGGCGCAATTCGTGCAGATGTTCGCCTCGCACTTCATCACCAGCAAGAAGTGCCCAAGGTTACAAGAAAGTCTCCTCAGCATAGTCCAGAGAGAAGGGGAGTCGATCTGAAGCTACATCAAACGCTTCAACGACAGTTGTTTACAGATTCCTGACTTGGATCCCACTGTAAGACTCACGACAGCAAAGAAGGGTATTACCCACAGGGAATTTAAATGGCACGTAGTGGCAAACAAGCCCAAGGACATCACTGAATTCCTCAAGCTCACCGACCAAATCATCGGAACCGAAGAGGAGATGAACCAGAAGAATGAAGCCCCAGCGGAGAAGAGAAAAAGAGAAGATGACAACCCGAACAACGGTGACAGCAAACGAAGAAAAAGAAAGTCCCCAACCAAGAGAGGAAACAAGTCAGATCGGCGTTCCCGAACTCCTCCGGTAGAAAGGACGAGCTACACGCCCCTCAACGCGAAGCGGGGAGAGATTCTTATGGCGATCAAGGACGCCTCCTATGTGAAGTGCCCACCTCGGTTGAGGGGAGATCCCGCCACTAGAAATAAAAATGTATATTGCCATTTCCACAAAGATCACGGTCATAGTATCGAAAACTGTAGAAATCTCCGCGACGAGATCGATGAGCTCATCCGTCGCGAGTATTTAAAAAATTTTGTACAAAAGGAGAATAAAAACCAGACAGATCGACAGGGGAAGCAAAGAAGAAATGCTCCCGAGTCCAACAGCAGGCAGAGTGAGCAGCCACAGAGACAATTGCCAGAAGAAAGACCGATCCGTGGAGTAATCAACATGATTACTAGCGGGTCCATCATCGCGGGCTGCACCTCAGCAGCAGGGAAAGCCTCGGTTCACGAACTGGAACGTGAGGAGCAGAATCCACCGAAGCGACTAGGCTCGAAGACCCTATATTTTTTACAGAGGTTGATGTGCGCGGGATTCAGTACCCCCATGACGATGCCCTGATAATAAAGATGAGACTGAATGATTTTGAAGTAAAGCGAGTCCTAGTAGATTCAGGCAGTTCAGCTAACATCTTATTCAAGGACGCCTTCGATAAGCTCCAACTCCAGGAAGGCGATCTCAAGCCGACAGATACACCCTTGGTGGACTTCAGCGATGAAGAGGTCAGACTGCTAGGACGAGTCTTAGTACCCGTAGAGGTCGGCACGTGGCCCAACATTGCGAGGTTCGAGCATACATTCCTGGTGGCCGCGACTCCCTCCCCGTGCTACGCCATAGTAGGTCGGCCCATTACCCACGCACTTCGCGCAGTGGTTTCCACCTACTACCTGGCCATGAAGTTCCCTACAGACTATGGAGTAGGGGTAGTGCGAGGCGACTAGCTCGAGTCTCGCAAATGCTACATCACCGCTCTCAAGGGGAAAGCCAAGCTAGCAGCTGATATTGAGCTCGAGCGACCTGTGGAGTATCCCGATGAGCGAGCTACGCCAACAGAGCGACCTGTGGAGTATCCCGGTCTCAAAAGAAGATTCAGCCAGAACTATCCAGATCGGCGCATCGATCGAGGAACCACTTCATTCTCAGCTGGTAAGTTTTTTACTTAAAAATTTAGATGTATTTGCATGGTCCGCAGCAGAGATGCCCGGAATAGATCCAAGAATTATAACTCACAAGTTGAACACTGATCCTTTAGTCAGGGCAGTTAGACAAAAAACGCAACCTCGCCCCGGAGCGCTGGAGGATAGTCGACGAGGAGGTCGGGAAGCTCCTTGCAACTGATTTCATCAGGGAGGTCCATTACTCGAGCTAGGTAGCTAACCCAGTTCTGGTAAAAAAGGCCAATGGTAAATGGCACATGTGCGTCGATTATACCGACCTGAATCGAGCTTGCCCGAAGGATTGTTTCCCACTTTCTAAGATCGACCGTCTAGTGGACGCGACCTCAGGGCACGGGTTGTTGAGTTTTCTGGACGCATACTCAGGATATAACCAGATCAAGATGGACCCTGCCGACGAAGAAAAAACAGCATTCGTAACCGAGTTGGGACTACATTGTTATAAGGTCATGCCCTTTGGGCTAAAAAATGCCGGGGCGACCTTCCAAAGACTTGTAAACAGAATCTTTGAGCCATTGATCGGCAACAAGGTTGAATGCTATGTAGATGATATGGTCGTTAAGACCCAGCTTTCAAAATTTTTAATAAATGATTTACGATGTGTTTTTGAAATTTTGCGCAAGTATAACATGAAACTAAATCCTAACAAGTGTGTCTTCGGTGTCACCTCGAGCAAATTCCTGGGCTACATAGTCAACTGACGTGGCATCGAAGCCAACCCTGAGAAAATAAAGGCCATCCTAGATATGAGGCCACCTCGCGAGTTGAAGGAGGTTCAGAGGCTGAACGGTCGTATAGCCGCTCTGAGCCGCTTCATGTCCAAGTCGGCAGATCGCTGCCTGCCTTTTTTCAAGGCAATTAAGAAAAGTAAAGACTTTGAGTGGACTGAAGAATGTCAGCTCGCCTTCGACGAGCTGAAAAAATACCTAGCTAGCATCACGGTTCTAACTCGACCCGAGGAGGGAGATGTTTTAAAGTTGTACATCTCCGCGAGTGATGAGGTAGTCAGCTCGATACTGATAAAGGAAGTAGATCGGGTCCAACGACCTATCTACTATGTCAGCAAAGTTTTGCAGGATGCCGAAACAAGGTACCCGGAGATTGAGAAACTGGCGTACGCGCTGGTCATAGCAGCTCGGAAGCTTCGTCCATACTTCCAAGCCCACACCGTCGTCGTCCTCACCAACAAACCTCTAAGGCAAATCCTGCTCAAGCCCGAGGTATCTAGCAGACTGACGAAGTGGGCCATCGAACTCAGCGAGTACAACATCCGGTACGAGCCTCGGACGGCAATTAAGGCCCAAGCCTTGGCCGATTTTGTTGCAGAATGTACCTTCAGCACCGCAATCCCTGAATTGATCGAGCTCGAGCACAGAGAGGAAGCTTCAACCAGTGCGGCACCAGTCCCAGTTAGAGCAAGGACAACCTGGGACGAGGAGCCCTGGATCCTCCACGTAGACGGCTCATCCAATCAACAAGGAAGTGGGGCAGACATTATTCTGTAAGGTCCAAGCGGGGTGAAGCTGGAGTACGCACTTCGGTTCGAGTTCATCGCGTCTAATAACGAAGCAGAGTACGAAGCACTGTTAGCCAGGCTCACTCTAGCGAACAAAGTAAAAGCTAAGCACCTGATCATCTACAGTGATTCCCAGCTCGTGGTCAACCAGGTCACCGGTGATTATGAAGCTCGCGACCCCACCATGGTTGCTTATCTAGCCAAGGTCAGGGAAGTTCTACGCAGCTTCCAGTCCTATTTCATCAGGCAGATTCCAAGGTCTGAGAACGTTGAGGCCGATGCTTTGTCCCGGTTAGCCAGCATAAACAACAATACCATGAAGACCGTGTATATAGAGAACCTACCTCGGCCCAGCATTCTCGGGGGGGGAGGCAGATGAGGTTGCTCCTGTTGCACAAGCAAAGCCGAGCTGGATTGACCCACTCACGAGCTACCTGTTTCACGGGATGACCCTCCCTGCAGATCGCAATGCGGCCAGAAGGGTAGAGCGCCAGGCCGCCAAGTACGTCATGATAGACGGACGGCTGTACTGGAGATCCTTCACGCTCCCCTACTTGCGCTGCTTGCGACCCTCAAAGGCCGAGCTCGTTCTTCACAACACTCATGAAGGCCTGTGTGGCGGACACTTGGGGGGCAGGGCTCTCGCCCAGAAAGCGCTGCGGCAGGGGTACTATTGGCCCACAATGAAGGCAGACGCACTCGAGCTTGTCAAGAAGTGCGATAAATGTCAAAGGCATGCCAAAATCCACCACCGACCTGCTACCGACCTCAAGTATCTCACCAGTCTGTGGCCCTTCGCACAGTGGGGAATCGAAGTGGGTGGAGGCGGAACCCCTAGCAACAATCACAGCCCGCAGTATACAAAATTTCTTTTGGAGGAATATAATATGCTGCTTCGGGCTGACTCGGGTGCTTATCTCCAACAACGGAAAGCAGTTCGAAGATATCAAGTTCCAAAGTTGGTGCGTTGAGATGGGGATACAGCAGAACTTCACTTCGGTGGCACACCCCCAGGCAAACGGGTAGGCAGAAGTCACGAACAGAGCCATACTCCGTGGACTAAAGGCTCGCTTAGCCCGAGCTAAGGGACTATGGGTAGACGAGATGCCCAGTGTATTATGGGCTTACCGAACCACCGTTAAGACCGCCACGGGTGAAACCCCCTTCAACCTCACCTATGGCACGAAAGCGGTGATCCTAGTCGAGATCGAGGTACCTACACTACACCTGGAGGCATACAACGAAGAAGCAAACGACGACGAGCTCCGTACCAACCTCGACCTGGTGGAAGAAGTACGAAACCTAGCATACATTCGGACTGCAGCCTACCAGCAAAGGGTGGCTCGGTACTATAACGCCCGGGTCAAGAAACGGCACTTCCATGTCGGTGACCTGGTCCTCAGGAAAGTCATGGTACCTAAGCCCGGTGTCAGCAAGCTCAGACCGAAGACGCGGCGGTTGTAGGGGCGGGCTCCAAAGATGCCTCCTCGGGCGCACGAGGCGGGGAGGCCTTCCCTAGTTCCTCCTCGATCAGATCAATTACCGGAGGTTGCACATTGGGGGGCTGTTCAGACTCAAGCACGGTAGCCTGCGGTGACTTGACGCGAACTCTTTTGGCAGCTCGCTACTTCTTCCCCTTCATCCGGCCAAGGAGTTTATCGGCAGCGAGCTTCATGGGAGCTGCAACAAAAGCATAACGTTAGCAACATTATCAGAAATAAAGTAAAAACACAAACAGAGACGACCTACCAGGACTCAGGCCAGCCTGCACAAGTTTGTCTTCAATCACGTAGTCTGCGAAGTTGAGTCCGAGCTCCACCCAAGATTGGAGCACTTCCCTTGTTTTCAGGTCCGGTCTAACACCTGGATCCTGAATGGCCTCCCTCTAATGGGTTGGGAAGGGCCATCCCTCAGTATTACGGACCACGAAGTAACCCCTCTTCCAGGTCGAGACCCTATTTAGGAGCTCGTGCAAAAGCTTGTAGCCCGGACGAGGAGATAGGTAATAGGTCCGCATATGCTCGGGAAGGACACAGGAGGCGTTCTTCTTGATGGACAGGACCGAAGAGAAGATATCGAGGTCAAGGGGCAGGTTATAGTCATGAAAAAGCGAGATGGTCCCTACTACGTTGCGGATTGAGTTCGGGTGTAGTTGGTCTATAGTAATGTTGAAAAGCTTCAAGACTTCTACAATCAAGGGGTGTAATGGAAGACGAAGACCAGCTACGAGCTGCTCCTCGAAGACCACGATCTCATTGTGATCATGCTCCCAGGGGAAGTTGCTTAGCGGAAGACTATAAATGAGGTCGTTCGAGAGATTGTACCGAGCTATTAAGGCCTGGAGACTGTCCGCTGTCATTGTTGATGGGCCGAAATTGTCTTGTACCCGACCTCGGTGCGAGGTGGATGCCGGATTGCCTGAGGCCTCTCATGCCTCCCGGAGTGGCTGCACCTCAGGAGGGCAACAAACCATTTCCAGACCCGAAGTAGCTTCGGTATGACTATCAACCTAGGCCGAGGCACCCACCTCGGCTTCATCTAGAAGACTATCAAAACTGAAACTAGACATGAAAAAGACAAACTGAATCGAAGACGAGAGCTAGGGAAGACTCACCAATGAGAAAGATCGAATCGAAAAAACACTGAACTGGAAGACCCGAGCTAAGGAGCTTGAACGCGACCTCAGACCAAAGGCTAATGAACTTATGGCGAAGAAAATGAGTCTCGGGTCCCCCTATTTATAGCCACTGTACCGAAGAATCAACGGTCGAGATCAAAGCGATCCGGCGTCTCCTAAGAAAACCGGTTGCGCGACCCCGAGGTTGAAATCGGTTTAGCGCATTTTTTGACGTCTGCAGAGTTTGTAGATCGCGTGACGTCCGCATGTAAACCAGACGCAACAAGGGTTATCCTTGGTTGAGTCAAGTAGCCGAATTAGTTCGACCAACGATTCATCCGACAAAGCGGCCTAGACCTCGAGCAAAATCCACTTGTCACATCATGAACTCCCCGCACCAAGTCAGGACCCCTAGCTCGGGGAGTGAGGGGCAATTGATGAAGGGTGATTTCGCCCGACCTCATAACAGGAGGACACATGGACGCAGCCTGACTAATAGATGACAGCTCAGCATGACCAGCCCGCAGCAGAACAATCTCGGGTACGTATCTACCCCGGGCTAAAGTGACCTCGAGACAAGGTCACCTCGAAATGAGATCGCCTCGGTATCAGATCGCAACAAGAACACCTCAATGCCAAGGAACTTCGACACTCAGTCCAGTTCGGGACTTAAAGGCGTCAGCTCGGGGATACCGACGTGCCACTGTGAGGATCCCGAAAATCTCTTCGACGGTTCCCGAACTTCACGGGATCACGCCGCGTAACAGCCAGTGTTATCTCCCTCGACCGATTCGGGCGGACTCGATAAACCCTGTTAGTTGGCAGCACTATCTCCCAACTTACGCAGAAACGGATCTCATCGTGACGAGGATCCCGGAACCGCTCCGCGAAACCCACGAGGACTCCATTATATAAAGGCTCCACCCCCCGGGGTGCAAGGTATGCGTGATTTTCCTGCTCTCAAGCTCTCTACTTTCAAAAGCAATTTTAGCTCGCTACTAGCCTACTGACTTAAGCATCGGAGCGACCTCGCCGGGTTAGCATCCCCGGGTTCTCTGATATCCTTGCAGGTTCAATCCGCCGTCCGTCTGGAAGCCAGATCACCTCCAACAGGGAGAAACTAGATCGTGCTACATCACCATTAATCTTGAAAATAAGAGAATACAAGTAGAAGGAAAAAAAAAGGGTTTATGCAGAAACCAAGCAAAGAATAGAAGGCCTTAGGTTACCGAGTAAACCAAACCCACCCTTTATCTTCTCAGTTGATTATAACATACAATATATATGCATCAGGTCAAGAAACAAGCACAAGATCCATTGGACTGATTGCCATTTTAAAGAAATCCAACTACAAGCACCATTCTCTCCTAAAATTCTCACACTAGTAGTTACTTTTTGGCATCCAGAAAACTACCTATTACAGACTTAAGAATTCAAAGATACCAACTAAACAAGCTATAAACCTACCAACCCACTCATAACCTGCATGCTAGTACTAATATTAATCAAACTAAGAGGTCAAACTAGTACTATATATAAACTCCCTGCACTAGTATATTGCATACCTCAAATACAACTAATTCCAAGAATGAGCTCTATATATTCTTACAAGTGCCTGGAAGTAACAGTTCTCTCATTAGACTTAAGCCTAAAACCCTAATTAAGGGCTTTAATCTTCATGTTATCGAAAACAGGAACCTTATGCCTATGATTTCTGACCCCCACCTCCTGGTTGATTGTCAACAGTCACACTCACTGAAACTTTCTACCAGTAGTCATTACAAAAAATGAAATGGTTTTCTAATTATTTTTCTGTTCCACGATGATAATTTCTTTATCAGTATTCCCACGGCAACAATTCCTTTTCGCAACTTTACTATCCACTCGACAAAGGAGAGTGAATAATGCTGCAGCCAAATATAACCTAACGTCAAACAAATATCAAGTGCAACCCAAAATCTGGTAACTCCTACCAAGTACCATCACGCAGAACCAACTAATCTGATTTTTTTTTTTCAATCAAAGGGAAATAATTCATTAAACCAGATAAAGAGAGCTACAAAGTCTTCGTGACAAAGCAGAAACACAAAACAGAGTCACAAAACACAATTCAGCCGGAATTAATCAGATGAGATATTGCCAAATCAGAAAGCCACTCTGGGCAGTAAAAACAAAAAGACCCACTGTCCCAGAAATCGCACTGAGCCAGGGTGTGAGACACCCTATTTACTGACCTGTTTACAAAAAAGATACAGAACAACCCTCTGAGAAGTTGTTCAAAACTCCCTAACTTAACCTGTTACAGGATCCAAACTAAAACCAAATCATGGATAGTCAACACCTACTCTCGCATGATAACGATGAAATATAGCATAACAATAGAACAAATAATATAGACCGAAATGAAAGGAGCAAACAAAAGGAAATGACAGAGATAAAAGGAGAGCTTACGTATTTTTTATGGATAAGACTTCCTCCATCTGCTTCCCCTTTACCCATTCAGTAGCTGAAAGTAAGAATTTAACAGAAGATCACTATCATTCACATTAGCAGCACACTTTGCACAACAATCCATAAATCCTTAAATCCATGATATAATTAAAAGAAGAAAAAAAAATAAAGGCATACAAGTTTTTTAATTCACACCTGCAAGGTGCAATAGACGATGTTCAATATATCCGCAAGTCAAATTTGCTACCCGTGATGATTCCGGAACTCATTTTTTTAATTTTATTAACCAATAGAAAGAGTGATGATTCCGAAACTCATTTTTTATTTTGTTAACCAATTGAAGAATGACGGGAAAGTAAGAAATCAGAGAATAAATATAATCCAAGGAAAGGAGGAATAGAAAATCTAGAAAGGCAAGCAACCGAATTCCTAAACATTCCTGGGAAAAGCAGAGAGGAGTAAAAGCAAGAGTGCATTAAGAATACGGAGTACCAACCCACAGAAGAAGAGGCGATGGCGGAGCCGCATCCGAAGGTCTTAAAGCAAGCATCGACGATCTTGCCGGTTTCCTCATCGACCTTAATCTGGAGCTTCATGACATCACCGCAAGCGGGGGCACCGACAAGGCCGGTCCCGACGGTTGGGTCGTTCTTATCGAAGGATCCGACGTTACGAGGGTTATTGTAGTGATCAACGACTCTCTCATGGTAGAAACGAAGCAGAGACAGAGTCTGGGTCTGGTTCTTAAAATTAGCCAACCCTGCGAATCTCTTGCAACCAGCCCTCAGCATTTTCTCTATTACCACCTTACCACTACCAAGGAGGGTGGTGGTAATGACTGATGATGATGATTCTTTCAAAAAGGGGGAGAGGATGTGAAACGATAATTAGGAGGTGGCCCCGGATAAGGATGAAGATGAAGTCCGATTAAATAGTAGAGTGAGTGACAAATGTCCCAAATTAGAGGAATAGGAGGAGCCAAATTTACAATGATGAAATGACCGTTTGAGTCCGATCAAAAGTGTCATATTACGGCTTATATGGAATGTGCTCAGTGGGACCACCGTGGTGTAAATAACAACCATTGGTACTGGTAGTTCTCCCGCATAGAATCAGTACACCGCAGTAATTCTACGGAAAAGTACGGATAGGTCTATTTTAGATTTCTGAATGCAGACCTATAAACATTCAAAATATCAGAAAAAATGCCCCTAATTTATATCTGTCTAGGCATTGGCATCAATTTCGAACTGACATCTATCCCAATTGTAAGTAGTGCGTAATAATGGAAAATAATGTTGGGCCCCACTTCAGTTCCGGCTTATAAAGCCCATCTCATACATACTACAGGTCCTATTTTTCTGGTGGGTTTAATTTCATAATGAAATGGGCGGTGTTAGATCAAATTGGTAGAAGGTTGGAATGTCTTCTTTTGCATAAAATCTTGACTCGTGGAAAGGATAACAGTTTTATAGATTGGTATGGCTTCAAATTTGAGGAATTATCTCAGCATAATAATTAAATATGTTTTGGGATGCTTTTTGCCCTTTTCTTATTCCTCGTGCCAGCAAAAAAGAAACAATACCATGACCAGGGTAGTTTTGTAAGTTTGATGGATTTGTGAGTCTTTTCTTCATGGATAAGCAATGCTTTATCGCTTCATCTAAGACTATGTTTGGTTTGAAGGGAAAAGTAAGAAAAGTAATAAAAAAATAGAAAACCTATACAAGGTTTATAAAGATTTTCGTACCTTTTTCCTCTCTTTCCTTCAAACCAAACACAGCCTAAATATTTTTCATAAAATATGCCACCATCCAAGTTCTAATACTAATACCCACGGCAACTCTACCCACACCTACCTACATGAGATCACAGTCACAAATGAGAACATCTCATACTCTTATGAGATCCCAAGTCCTAAAAAAAAATGAAATGCAAGTCCACTATTTTCGAACTTTCATGGTTTGGTTCTTATAGAACTTTATGACTTTTCAGGGTTCTCTCTCTGTTTGGAGAAGGGGCCCGAGGGAGGGTTATGAAGCATGAAGAACCGAAAAAAAAAAAAAAAAAAAAAATCTTCTTTTCTGTTCTAAAGAAATCATATCATTAAACAAAATGGCATTATAAAAGCCTAGAAGGTGGTTGGTTTTGACTTTTGAGGTTTTCATCGTAAATGTCTCAACCATTTCAGATGATTCATATTATTGGAAAACTTCAATTCCTGAACGCAAGCCACTTTGTGCTAAAATTTGACCCATTTGATCCATACCCCCAATGCGTAGTTAAGGAGGCGTATGATGGTAACGAGTAACGCCAGTAGCCGAAAGAAATAAATAAAAAGAATAGCAGAGAACTTGGTTACTAAAAAATAAAGAATAGCAGAGAACTCGGCGTCCTCCACAGCTGAATCCTCAACCATTGGCCCCGTTTTACAACGTGAATTGTATTTCTTGTTTTCCGTCCTAAAAATAAATAAAAAAAAACCATCTTATATGAAAACAGATTGTTTTTTCAAAACAGAAAATACAAAAAACATGTTCTTAATTGTATGTGTTAGATGTTTTCAAAACTAAAACTAATAACATGTTCTTTGAATCTAGTTCCAAAAACATGTTTTCATCTGATTATTTAACATCATGTTCCATTAATCCTATAATCTGTATACTAAAAATTTTAAAATTTTGTTTTTGTTTTAAAAGATAATATTTTTTGTTTTTTTGCTGACATGGCATTTCCAAAAACAAATAAAAAAGACATTCATGTTAACACCTCCTTGATTTGTAAATGTTTTTTTGTAAACTGGACTGAGCCTGCACCTCTACTGACCAACAGGCCACATGCCCACAGCATTGGCTATATGCAAGTACTCTAAATCCCCATATGCAACGGTTAATACCCATTCCATAAAATGGCAAAGATGAACAATTTCAATCCATGAGTATCGCCCCAGTTGAATTGCACAATTTTTGCGCACCGCACGTATCAATACTTTAAACCATGGCTATAAGCCTATTATAAATGCTATTCAGTTAAAAATATATGGCAAGAGCACAACAGTTCTTTTTCTTTTGGTTGCAGCTAACAGGATTAGCTAAAGTACATGAAAACCCAAGGCCAAAAAACCTTGTAAAAAGTATATCCAATCATCCATCCACCTATTACAACATCGTCACCAAGAAGTCGTAAAGAGATATTAAGTCATCACCACAACCACAAGCCGACTTATCGCAGGAGGAACACCAAAAAAAACAAAAGAAAACTAGATAATATTTATGACTGAATCCATAAAACCCTTCCAACGATCCATAATCCTATATTTCAGGCCTGTAAATGAGAGAACAAAATAGACGTACAAATGAGTTACACATAACTAAAAACTGGGGAATGGAGTCAAAACAGGTTAAGAGCTCAAAAACCTGAACGTATGTCCTCAACTTAGTAAAACAATCATCAATTTTGCCTCCAATAGTACAAACTTAAAGCTCAGTTTGGAAGGAGTACAAATACAAATACGTAGAGTGCAAAACTTTATATTTTGTATTATTTGTATGTATTTGTACTGTACATATTTGTATTTCTACTCCTTCCAAACTGAGCCTAGATGAAATTCCTTGGCAGCCGTTCTCAACTTCTAATCCTATTGTTTGATTATTACTCTTTACTAAACTAGGCAAGAAATTTTGTTCATACACTCACCTTGTTAGCGATGTTGTTGGAAAGCCAATCCAACCCCTCATAAAGGCCCTCACCTGAGGTTGCACAAGTGCTCTGGATGTACCTGAAAAAAAAAAACGCCCAACAATATTAACCCAGCTGCAGGATTTTTTTAAAAGAGAATTACCAAATTCAATATAAAACTACTGCAGAAAATGAATGGAGAAATTTACCAGTGGCGTTGGCGGAGAGAGTGAAGTCCAAGTTTATCAGTTATCTCTGCAGCATTCATTGCATTTGGCAAATCTTGTTTGTTAGCAAATACGAGCAAGACAGCTTCTCGCAACTCATCCTGAAAGAAGATATTTGAGTCAGTCCATTTTTTCAAGTCTTTTCTACATCAATCCCTTTGGTCCATCCTACACAACCAACAGGCTTGAGGAGAAATGCGAGAATGTATCACTATAGAAGCTATGCAACAAAAGAAAGGCTTTGGCAGAGAAACAAACAGTAAACCAGAAGATGATGATGCTAGAAACTCAACTCAGCACCATATATAAAGTCTAAGTTGCTATTGCATTGACATCACTGTCAACCACATTTTACTAGAGACCAACTTACCATTCTTGCATTTACTGAAGTTTACACTGCATAGCTTCTTATCAGTGCCATAGAATTCTTGTCTGAAGGATCTAATATAATTAGTATAGTGTCAGATCAAGAGGGGGAAGGGGATTTGAAATATGAAAATTGACCAGAATTGTCCCGGATAACTTGGACCACCCATGCCCCAATAATAAATGAATAGTTACTTATTTATTTATTTTACAAAATTAAGTAAATTATTATCCATAGATTTTTATTTATTTAATTTACTAAATTATTCAATTAGTTAATAATTTATTTTACTAACAAATTATTTCTCTTTCTCCCCGAGCCTAATAATTTAGGGCTATCAATAGGTTAGGTCTGCGTTGGGCAGGGGTGGAGCTAAATCTAAATGGGATTAGGGGGGGTAATTTAGGGCTATCAATAGGTTAGGTCTGGGTTGGGCAGGAGCAGAGCTAGGAATTTTTTATGAGGGGTGCCAAAATCTAAGTGAATTGGAGTAGGGGAAATAAATATGGGGGAGCAACTATTGGGGTGGGGAGTGGGAAAATATACATGAAGAGTGGGGATTTGTTGGACCGTAGGCAAGGTTCTAAATATCGATACGCCGGTAGGGGCATATCGGGCAATATCGATAGTGTTTTCTTTATTTTCTTTTATTTTTTTTTCAAAACCGGTTCAGGGGGCGGTTTAAGGCTCCTCCACCCCCTGAATCGGTCAGAACCCCGATACACCCTCTGTACAGGCATATTGGGGAGCTCCCGAAATGATACGTATCGGCCGATACATGTCGATACTTTGAACCTTGGCCATAGGGGGCCATGGTTCCTTGGGGTCCCCTATCTCCGCCCCGGGGTTAGGATTAAACCTATTCATGGCCCACGCTAGGCTTGGACTTTATATCAACGGAACATATTCAGGCCTGTGAATAAACCCTAGTTGTTTCTAGGTCAAAGTAGAGAAGAAGAAAGAAGAAAGAAAAGAGAAAGAAGAAGAAGGAGAGGAGAAGAGTGTTCGGCCAGACTATAGAGAGGATGTACAAAAAGTACCTCTCCTAGCCGACCCATTTGACTTTTATTCATGAAATACTTGAGTTACAAGAAAGACAATTTTGTCCCTCATAGAAGATGGGACACATAACTTAAATCAGATACAATAGACATTTCACTTTCAATAAGATACACTAGAATGACCAAAATACCCCTGACTCGAGCATTCTAACACTCCCCCTCAAGCTAGAGAGTATATATCATATAGTCCCAGCTTGTTACAGATGTAATCTATTCTTCCCTGAGACAATCCTTTTGTGAAGATATCTATCTGCCACTAATTTCCTGAGCTCACATGAGATGTAGTTATTACCCCACTTATCACTTTCTCTCTCACAAAGTGACAATCCACCTCAATATGTTTAGTTCTTTTATGGAAGACAAGATTGGATGAAATGTGAACAGCAGCTTGGTTATCACAGTATAGTTTCATGGGTTTGTCAATTGAGAAACCCATTTCCTGTAGTAGGTTCTTCAGCCATACTAGTTCACATGTGGTATGGGCCATAGCCCTGTACTCTGCTTCCGCACTACTTCTTGCCACCACTATTTGCTTCTTGCTCTTTCAAGCTAAAAGATTGCCACCCAGGAAGGTACAATACCCTGTGGTTGACCTCCTGTCTGATATAGAGCCAGCCCAATCAGCATCTATGTACCCTACTATCTCAAGAGGTGCTCCTTTTTTGTATAACAAACCACGACCTGGAGCACCCTTTAGGTACCTAACAATTCTCAGAACAGCTTCTCAGTGAGGAACCCGAGGATGTTACATAAACTGACTCACCACACTCATAGCAAAAGATATATCTGGTCGGGTAATGGTCAGGTAGTTCAACTTTCCCACCAACCTTCTGTATCTTCCAGGATCATCAAACTCTTCACCTGCATCCACACTTAACTTGGCATTGAGGTCCATAGGAGTCTCTGCTGGTTTAGCACCTAACAACCATGTTTCTTCAAGTAAATCAAGAACATATTTCCTCTGATATAGGTTGATCCCCTGTTTTGACCTCGCAATTTCTATTCCTAAGAAATACTTTAGCTTCCCCAGATCTTTCGTATTGAAGTGGTCTTGTAAGAATTTTTTTAGCCTGTCAATTCCATTGCTGTCACTTCTAGTTATGACAATATCATCCACATACACGACTAGCAAGATGTTTCCATCTTTCGAGTTATAGCTAAACACGGAATGATCAACCTGACACTGTTTCATCCCAAAAGCCTTCACCACTTCACTGAACCTGCTGAACCATGCACAAGGATATTGTTTCAGTCCATAGATTGCCTTTTTGAGCCTGCACACCTTACCAGTCCCCCCCCCTGAGCAACAAACCCTGGTGGTTGCTCCATATACACCTCCTCAACAAGATCACCATGTAGAAAGGCATTTTTGATGTCAAGTTGTAGGAGAGACCAATCATACATACTAGCCAATGAGATCAACACCCGAACTGAACCAATTTTAGCCACAGGAGAGAATGTCTCCATATAGTCCACACCATATAACTGAGAACAGCCCTTGGCCACTAACCGTGCCTTCAATCGTTCCACACTGCCATCAGGAAGATGCATCACTGTATAGACCCATTTACACCCAACAGTGTGCTTACCAGGAGGAAGGGTGGTGAGTTCCCACGTATGATTATGTTGTAGAGCAGAGAGTTCTTCTTCCATGGCTTGCCGCCACCCTGGAGAGGCAAGGGCTTCATGTACAGTCTTGGGAATGGGGACCGATGAGAGTAATGATATAAACTTGCAATGGGAAGCAGAAAGGTGAACAGTGGAAACATAGTCTGAAATGGGATAAGAAGTACAAGTACGTTTACCTTTCCACAAAGCTATAGGGAGATGAAGATCTGAGGGAGAAGGGGCAGTAGCAGGATCTGCCGACGGGTGGTGAAGTGGAGTCGAAGCACTTCTGCGAGTATACACTTGAGTAATTGGCGGCCTCTCTGTAGTAACCGGCATATGATGTGCATCTGCAGTAGGAGTGGGAACTACGGGAAGGGGGTCAACAACTGGAACAGGAAGAGGAACCACAGAGGGAGAAGAAGAGACCCCGGCATTAGAGAAAAAAGGAACTGATTCAAAGAATGTGACATCAGGGCACACAAAAGGGCACACAAACGATTTATGAAGCTTAGGGTTATAACACTTGTACCCTTTCTAAGTCCTTGAGTAGCCAAGAAAAATACACTTGGTAACCCGAACATCTAGCTTGTCTACTCCAGGCCCCAAGTGCTGAACAAAACAAACACAGCCAAAGACTCTTGGGGTGAGAGGAAAGGGAGACAAAGTGGAGAACAACACGGAGAAAGGGGATTGACTTCCAAGGATTGACATGGGCATCCGATTTATCAAAAAACTGGATGTAAGAACAGCATCACTCCAAAAGTGCTTTGGGACATGCATATTGATCATCAAGGATCGAGCAATTTCAAGAAGATGTCTATTTTTCGTTCAGCTACACCGTTTTGTTGTGGGGTGTAGGCACAAGAAGTTTGATGAATTATTCCATGATGTTCTAGGTATTGCTGAAATGATGAGGAGATGTATTCTTTGGCATTATCGGAGAAAAGTATTTTCATATGAACACCAAACTAAGTGCGTATTTCAGCATGAAATTTCTGAAAAATAGAGAACAATTCACTACGGTCTTTCATAAGATAGATCCATGTCATCCTTGAAAAATCATCAACAAAGATTACAAAATACTTAAACCCATTGTATGACACCACTTTAACTGGACCCCATACATCAGAATGAACTAAAACAAAAGGACTTGAGACACGACTATCAATTCTTGGACTAAATGAGACTCGATGATGTTTTCCCAACTGACATGACTCACAATTTAATGATGAAAGATGACTCAATGAAGGAACTAGCAGCTTCAAAGCCTTGAGAGAGGGATGACCAAGTCTGCAGTGCCATTGGAGAGGAGTAAGAGTCGACTGAAAATCCACTGGAGGGCCACCACCATCAAGGTAATACAAACAACCGGCTTCATGCCCTCCACCAATCTTCGTCCCCGTCTTGAGATCCTGAAACACACAAGAAGAAGGATAGAAAGTTACAGAACAATTAAGGGACTTGGTTAATCTACTAACAGACATAAGGTTAAAAGGGAACTTAGGAACATATAAAACATATGCTTAAGACAATGAGGAGAGATCAACATCACCAACACCACAAATAAGAGATGTACAACCATTAGCAAGTGTAACTGTCTGAGATGTGGAGGTGCGAGAAAGGGAAGAAAATACATCAAGAGTCCCAGACATATGGTTCGAGGCGCCAGAATCAATGATCCAGGGTGAGGCTTTGGAAGCTAAACAAGTCATACCTGAATGGGCAAGTGTTGTTGTGTTTGGCTGAGTTGTTTGAAGGAACTGCTCATATATTGCCCGTGGTACACTCACCATTTCCGGCCCGGAAGCACAAGTGGGTGTGGAGGGGGTTGGTGCAGTTTGCTGGCTTTCAGCAATTGTGCTACTACTCTTAGATGTAACATGGTTAGCCCAAGTGTTGGGTGGACCACGCAAATCATAGCAGAAATTAACTGTGTGCACCTCTAAGCCACAATGTGTACATTTTCTCTGAGCATTACCCCTTCCTTTTCCACGGCCTCCCCCTGACTCACGGCCTCCAGTCCGGCCACTGGCCCGATTAAACATGTGCCCACCACGGTTGCTTGGAGGGCCACTGCTGCCACCACCACTTCTACTTCCACGACTATTCCCTTTAGCCACTACCAAACCAGATCTATCAAAGAAGGAAGATTGTTCCACTGGCTCAATGGATGTCCTCTTAAGACGGGCAAAAACTTCTTTAAGTGAGGGGAGAGCTGATCCCCCCAATATTTGTGCTCTGACAGGCTCATACTCAGCCTTCAAGCCCACAAGAAACCTAGTCACATCAAGCTGTTCACATTGCTGTTGTTGGACCTGAACATCTGATGTGAGAGGGTGATACACATTTAGCTCATTGCCGATGTTTCTCAAACTTGCATAATACTCTTCTAAGCTTTGACTTCCTTGCTTCAAATTAAAGTACTCTTGGTATAACTGATATACCCTAGTTGTATTGTCTTGTCCAGAGTACAACTTTTTAGCATGATCCCAGATCTCTTTGGTTGTATCTAGGAACATGAAGTTCACACTAATCTTTGGTTCCATGCTGTTCCAAAGCCATGTCATTATTTGTGCATCATCTTGTTCCCAATCACTAAACCCAGGAGAATCAGAGGAAGGTTTCTCCTCCCTCACATGTTTTACTTTCCTCTTGGCCTTCAAGAACACCTCCACAGATTTTGCCCATGGTACATAGTTCTCACCATTCAACTTGATGGATGTCATTTGAACACTTAGATAATCTGAAGAGAGCATGATGCCTGTTTTGTTGTCATTTCCAATTACAGTTGAAGCCATCTCAATTATGTCTCCTCTGAATATACATCACAATCTCACACTTGTCACAAGACTTATCTCACTTACAATACCACCAACCCACTTTCTTCAACTGCACATTACACACTACACTCTAAAGCTGAAATCATTCAGTCAACACATCAAACACTTGGACTACACACTGCATGACCATTTACCACCAACACACCACTACTGAAATTACTCAGTCATTTCATCGAACACTTGTTCTGCAAACTGCAGAACTGATTACACACAAGGTCTAGGGGTTCACTTTTAAGCATTTAAAAACAAAGATATGTCAGCCACCACAACACAATCAACACCACACCACTGCTGTCGTGGACATCAGCAGTCTACCACTCTTCTTTCAGCACACATGTAAGCAAGAAAACACACAAAAAAAAAATGACTGATATGTGTATCAGTTTCACACAGCACCACAACAACTAACTTTCGAAACACAAAAAAAAAATCAGCATTCACAGTCCATTTCTGAACACACGACAACAATGTCCATACCTATATACGACCAGCCCTCTTCGTACACTGAATAGAGGGTCTAGTATACCACTTCAACGACCACCACAGCACCGGCCAGAGGCATTCTCACCTCTGGGCCCTCAAAACGACAACTCCTTTTCAGCCCTTTATCGAGTCTTCAATCAGATCTGCTGTAGGATGATGAAACCTACTATGAAGCTGGCAGCGAACCCAGGAAGAAGACAGCAGCAAGAAAACGAACACCAGACCTTAATGCTCTGATACCATGTGAATAAACCCTAGTTGTTTCTAGGTCAAAATAGAGAAGAAGAAAGAAAAAAGAAAAGAGAAAGAAGAAGGAGAGGAGAAGAGTGTTCGGCCAAACTAGAAGAGAGGATGTACAAAAAGTACCTCTCCTAGCCGACCCACTTGACTTTTATTCATGAAAAACTTGAGTTACAAGAAAGACAATTTTGTCCCTCATAGAAGATGGGACACATAACTTAAACTCAGATACAATAGACATTTCACTTTCAATAAGATACACCAGAATGACCAAAATACCCCTGACTCGAGCATTCTAACAAGGCCCAAGGCTGAGCATGACCAGACCATCGGGCTTAGATCTTAAGCCCAAGCTCAACCCCCATATAAAGCCCAAAGCCTAGCCAAGAAATTGAGAAAAAAAAGATATGTATTCTTTATTTAACAACAAAATTGATTTACTTATATTAAGTTGACTTCAAAATTGAAAATTTTATTTATTTATTTATTTATTTATTTATTTATTTATTGTTTATTTTACTAAATTAAATATACTATTATCCATAAATTTCTATTTATTTTAAATAAATCCTTTTTCCTAAAAACTATTAATTAAAAATTTTACCTTTTGCAAATTCATTTTTCATATACAATAATTTAGCTTTTGCGAGCCCCTCCGCTTGTATGGCCAAGAAGACAAAATCAAGCAGACGACATAAATAAAACAAAATGAAGAAATATAACTGAATTAAGAGAAATTTCGATTATAGAAGAGGCTGCAAATTCATATTGATAGTTTTTATTTTTAATTATCAGTAATTCATTTTTACAAATATGCTTTTTATGGCTAGGTGAATGGGCCATAAAATGGGAGTAACCCTCTCCCAAATCCAAAAATCCCCTAACCCTTATGAAAGCAGGATTCAATCCCAGGTCTCCATTACAACCAGCCAGAAACCTTATCAATAAGCTAACTAGCACCTTCCTCTTCTATAAATATGTCATGCGCACAAATATAACACCAATTATTAAAATCATAACATACCTCATTCAGCATCCTGTGTAACTCATCCCTTGCCTCAACAACTCGATCTCTATCATTACTATCCACCACAAAAATAAGACCCTGAGTGTTTTGGAAGTAGTGTCTCCACAGAGGACGAATCTATACAAGAAGCATTAGAATGTTAATTAGTTAGATTGACACCACACTTCAGCCATAGGCTCTCTCCAGTGATAAAAGGCCATATACATATTTGGAGCTGACCAATTAACAGAAACATAAGAAAAAGAAAACAAAGAAAGGAGGAAATGGAAAGAGCTTATGTGGGAAGGAAGCAAAAGCCATAAATACAATTAGTTCCTGCATATGACTTTAAAACAAAGAACAGAAGCTCTTACCTTGTCCTGGCCACCAACATCCCATACGGTGAAGCTAATGTTCTTGTATTCCACTGTCTCCACATTGAATCCTGCAAAAGATATCAGATTGTATTACTAAAATGACCGGCAATTACATTCTAACCGAAATAGAGAAGAGATCAAAATATATAATACATTGAGGAAAAGACAGGAGACACTTGCAAGATATCAAAATTCGCGTAATAAAAAACAACAAGAGCAATAAATCTACCTTTTACACCTACAATTTTTTTTTGAACCTTATACATCTCCGAGTATATCAAAAACACATAGTATGACCATGAATTGATTGATGTACAAAGAGCTCAACAACGTCAAAAGTTGTAGGTCTGTAAATCTTGGGCTGACAAGCAAGATGACTCGGGTTTGAGTCTGGGAGAGGCCACTTTGTGCCAAAAAAAAAGGTCATGAAACATCCAATAGATATCATCAAGAAGAGAGCATAAGCTACTAATTATACTAGGTTTGTTGTCATGAAATGAGAAGTTCTGCATGGATCATCTTGTCCGATTTAAACAGCAATATGCAACATGTCCCCAAAATTTGGGGGGAGGGGGGATATGGTTCATTTTTCTATTTCCTTTGACAGCAACAATCAGTGAATTTTATTAAAATGGAAAGAAATCCCCTACATTCAAAAGGTTTTGGAATGAAGGGAGAAGTACAAACACAGTCAAGTGCTGACATATAAGAAGCCCTATTAAGTAGCTAATTTTTTGTTACCCTTGATCTTGCTAAAGAGTCAGCAAGCTGTTGGAAGATCAGGGTGTCCACTCCAGCAGATCTTAACCCAATTTTAAATCCTAAGCCTTTTGGCATAGTGGTAGCTTTCAGATTAAAAGGTTTTAGTCTATTCTGATCCTATTGGTTGATGAGACTCCACTTGTGCAAAGATGATGTCATTATCACAGGGTCTTAGGTTGATCGGCAGCTGTTGTTCCTGAGTAGGTGAAGGAAGAGGAAGACATATGTAGCCACAGATTTGTTGACTGATGGTGTTCAGGGTTCTGAAACCCCATCAGAGAGGGTATTGGTTGATGAGACTCCACTTGTGCAAAGATGATGTCATTATCACAGGGTCTTAGGTTGATCGGCAGCTGTTGTTCCTGAGAAGGTGAAGGAAGAGGAAGACGTATGTAGCCATAGATTTGTTGACTGATGGTGTTCAGGGTTCTAAAACCCCATCAGAGAGGGTAGAGGAATGACATCTGGCTGAACATCTTGTTCAGATGGATACAGAAGTCAGTAAATTCTCTTTTTTTTTTTGATGAATAATAATAAGTTTATTGATTCATAAGCAGAGTGACTTCATACATCATCCCAACGAGAGGCACGAGCTGCAGCCCCTCCTTGAAACTTACAAGTAAACTAGGAAAGAAAAACAAGAATCACAACTGAGCCCAAAATAATTCTTCCCTATTTACCCCTTGCTTAACTAACACATCTGACAAGGTATTTGCTGATCTCCCCACCCACTGTACAGTGACCAACATATTCCTTGTCAACCAACTAAATTTCTTCATTTCATTCTTGTATCGCCACATAGCGTCTTCAGAATTTTTTAACCAACCCACCACCACTTTGGAATCCCCCTCGATTATTAGATGTTGTACCCCCAGCTGGTTTGCAAATTGGACCCCTTATACAGCAGCTAAAAGTTCTGCCCTGGTGGAATTCCCAATTCCCAAAGGACCTGAGTAGAGCAACAAAATCTATCCCTTCTCATTTCTCAAAGCACCCCCCACTCCGGATAATCCTGGATTACCTATGTTGCTTCCGTCAAAGTTCAACTTAATTGAGCCTTCAGGTGGAGGAGACCAGCTTGTAATTGATTTGGCCTTTAAAGATGAATACCTTGCTACTGCTAACCAATTTCTCCAAATGTCATTAAAGGAGAATTGATGAAAGATTTCCAAGGTCTCCAGCCAATGTATTGCCCTGTTTAACACACAATCTTTCAAATCTTGGTTGTTCCTTTCCTTATCTTGAAAAATTCTGAGATTCCTTTCCTCCCAAAGAGTCCAAGTCAAGGCAACACGAGCACATCTCCACATAATTCTCCCTATTTTTGTAGGCCAATAAAAGGTAGAATGGTTGAAGAGCATGTGAACTTCTGCTGGTAGACTCCAACTACCCCCAAACAACAAAAGTAGCCAAGCCCAAAGGTCTACAGAAAAGGGACAAGATACTAATAAATGGTAACAATCCTCACCGTGAGCTCTACAGAGGATACACCAATTAGGAGAAATACAGAGAAAAGGTCTTCTCTTTTGTAGGTTGTCTAAAGTGTTTACTTTCCCATGAAAAACTTCCCAACAAAAAGCCATAATTTTTGGGGGCACTGGCTTACACCAAATTTCTTTTGACGGAAAGGGTTGGTGAGTAGGAAGTTGAGAGATGGACTTGAAAAAAGAAGCACAAGTGAAGGTTCCATTGGGTCTAGGAGTCCAAACCTTCTTATCTGGCTTGAAGGGATCCAAACAAGCCTGATTGAGACACCCAAGCAACAAAGAAAGAGACTCAATTTCAGCATCCCCAAGTCCTCTACGAAACCCAAAACCCCAAGTAAGATCTAAGGGTGTTCCCAAAGGTGAGACAAATTTTGAGACCACCTCTTTTTTGTACAAAGAAATAGAAAAAAGCGAAGGGAATAAATCCTTTAACGGTGAGTCTCCTACCCAAATATCCTCCCAAAAAAGGTTAGACAATTTTACTATTTTCAGTTCATCTACTAATAATATTTCACTTAATCTTATGTAAAAAACAAAAAACAAATGGATACATGGCGAAAGCAAAAATGGAAAAAAAAAAAAAAACTTACCAGTCTTTTTATGCAAATTAATTAGCACCCTTGGCATCATAGCAACATCCATAGCTCTATGTGTCAAAATTTCTCTTTTACCATTGCAAGCAAGATAACATAAATAGCTCTATGTGTCAAAATTTCCATCGTATAGCCTCTGGGCCTTAAACAAATGGAGGGCTCTTGAAGGCTTCCCGCCCATATTGCTTCAAGTAAATCTGAATTAAGAGACGGTAACAGTTTCTTCTTTTGTTTCCCCTTTTTGGTAGCTTTTTGATAATAAGATAAACATGTCAAGATCCATGCACCAAAAAGCAGTTGAATCCAGACAATAAAATGACATCATAATGATGATTTGCATGCAACAACTGATACCAGATCCAAGGAATTTAATTCATCGTTACTTTCACCATTGTTTCACTTGCTTCTTTTAAGATCCAACATCTACATTATATAGAGAGAGCGGAAGTGATTAACGTGGAAGATACTTTTAGACTATTAACAGACAGATCTGTAGAAACATTGACGAATCCACATTCCACACTGCAATTCAAGATTTGCAACAAAATTATGCACAATTTAGTGCATGCATAAAAGTCATTTAGAAGTTAGGAATCATATTGACAAATAGAAGAGTCGTTTGGGACCAATAGAAAGGCACCATTTTAAAGAAAACTTAAAGAAATGGAAATTTTGAATTGGGTTAAATCCTACATTGAGTACTTACCAATGGTAGGAATCGTTGTGACAATCTCACCAAGCTTGAGCTTGTACAATATCGTAGTCTTACCAGCAGCATCAAGCCCAACCATCAGAATGCGCATCTCCTTCTTGGCAAAAAGCCGACTGAAGAGCTTCGTGAAAGTTAGCCCCATCCTCCTTGAGCTATGACGTCCCTCCACGGTTGAGACAAGAAAACAAAAATGAAATCAGGCAATGAGAAAACCAAAATGGGAACCAAAGCGATGCACCGCCACAACATTATCAGAACCATCAGCTTTCTCAAAGAATCAAACCACATGATTCCAATAATAATTGAAAAGAAATCAAAACTGGCTAATTGCAATATTCTGAAGAGGAATTTGGAATATGAGAACATCCGAATCCAATAAACGATAAATCCTCAAAACCTTGGCTAAAAAGTCATCAAATACATCTTATAAATCTCAAATAAAGCCCAAATGATCAACCGAAACAGAATTTTGGGTAAAAATGCTGTTCATTCGAACGGATCTAAATCTAAGAGAACGATCCCGTATAAAGGAGAACAGGCAAAGCCCTAAGCCATCTCCATACATGATATAAAGGACCTCACTGGGCTCACTTGAGAATTCAGATCCTATTCTGACGTTGTTTGGTGAAGAAAAAACGACATGACCAATTACATCTATTAGATCCAAAAGATCTCTAAATAATAAGGGAAAAGCTCCCCCTATCAACTCAATACAACAAAATCCAAGCCTTCGGCTGCACAAAAGCACATTAGAATCCCTGAATCTACCTCCAGAAAAACTCAAATCGGAACAGAGATCATTCGAATCCTTGATTGGTTGATATGCTTTAAGGCATGCATGAAGGACTCAAAACAAATTCAAATAGCTAGTAGATCTGTCACTTAAGCTTAAGAAATCAAACAGAAAGAAGAAGCCTTCTGCCATCAAAATAAGCAACGACGATATACCTTCCGAAAGCTTCACAGATGCACCGACTTCGCGAGGGCGAGGGCGAGGGCGAGGGAGAAGGCTCACAACAGCGCGCAGAATGGGAGAGACTCAGAAAATGAGGAATGTGGATATAAAAAGAAATATTCCAGTGGGAAAAAATAAAAAGGAGAAGAGCAAATAGGAAAAGGACGAAGGATCGTTGTACTAAAATATCCATTCACTTTGATTTAAATAACGAGAATGTCCCCGCCATCGCCATGTGCAATGGAAGTTAGAAATGCTTGATCATGCGCCACTGCTTCGCGCGGGAAGCAAAATCTCGTCTTTGATGATGAGTGAGATAAAGATTAAACTAGAACTGTCAGATTGGAATTTTTCTCTCACTGTCTTTCCATGTTTCATCTCGATTTAGAGATCGGATCTGTTTCTCACACCTGGCGACTCACATGCACATCCTACCATCCTATCATGCATTGGGAACATCTCCCGTACTTATAAATGAATATTATTCCCAATGAACGGTGGGTGTGCCCATGAGGCACCCATTTATGAGAAGGTGAGGAGGGGCTCCTCACAAATGGGCGCCTCATAGGCACATTCACCGTGCATGGGGAACATCTTCTGTGAATAATAACCATTAAGTATGGGAAGTGTTCCCAATGCATGATAGGATGTGTGTGTGAGGCGCCAGGTGTGAGGAGCATATTCGGTCTTGTGTTTTGTTTTTATGGATGTTTTGTGATAAAAATTTATTAAAACACACTTATGTCATCAATTCAGCATTTTAGCCCATCGTAGTGATATAGATACTCACAAAAGTTGTTCTTGATTTATGTGCATGTATAGTTGGAGAAACTTATTTTAACGCTATCCTCAACAATGATGTGTTTGGTTCCGTTTATGTTTATTGAATAAACGTTTGTACTTTATTTGCTGGTAAAACTGAGAAATGCAATAATTAAAACTGTTTATGACAATTACGCGCCACAAGCTCCACATCAGCATAATAGTGAAAAAACGCATAGTCATTTGTGGAAACTTTAAAAAATAACTTCCACAAAACATTTATCATGCACAAAAACCAAAGTTGACTTTTTTCATTTCCGATACATACAGAAGAGCAAGAGAGAGAAAATGCTGAAGTGGTGCATATGTGGCACCATCAATAAACGTTTACTAAATAAACATAAACGGAACCAAACACCCTTAACGTTTATTCACTGTTCTGATGATGTGGCACTAATGGCACCTAGTGGTGCTATTTGTCATAAATAATTGATATTATTATTATTTTTTAGTTTTGAAGACAAATCAAGTACAACTATCTAGTTAATAAACCGAAGCTCTACTAAATATATACTTAAAATGACTAGAATAGCAGTGGAATCTTTAAGGGCCCGTTTGGGAGGGTTTCTGCATTGAAGATGAGATGTTAATTGAACCGTGGTTGTGTTTCAGACAAAGCTATATGAAGTAGCTTAGAGTAGCTTCGGTCTATAGATTACGGTCTGTTTCTTATGTTTGGAACGTCCATAATAGATTTTTCGGATATTCTCTCCTAAACAGGTACTAAGTAGTGGATTCTTGACTCTTGAAATCTTGGCATAAGTGTAGCAGATCCGGCCCAGTCTTCTATCCCGATCCGATCAGGTCCTTGGCAGTCATGTTTGGGATGTGCGGCCGTAGACCATGTCGGAAGCTGTGTGCGCAGTAGATCGGATCTCCAAATAATTTGCACCGACCGTGACGTCTTATATATATATAAAATAGAAATATAATTAAAATCTATTTTTTAAATAATTTTTTACCTTTGTTTCTTGTTTTATTATCTCTTCATCGGTTGAAGATTTAAAAAACAATAATAATGTCAACAAATGTTAATATGATATGAATTTAGACCACACAATTCCAGTTAATAATAATGACAACAAATGTTTTAGAGGCGCTTGATTGAGAATTAGAGGTGGATTATAATGCGCCTCTAAATTGAACTTTTAGATACACATACGACTGCCTCTATTATACTGACGCTAAAAATCTTATATAAAAGAAGTTAAAAGTACCTTTAAAAGTTGGGTTTAGAGGCGCATCTGAACGCCTCCAAAAGATTTTGCAATAATTTGAAGTGACTCTAAAAGAAATAAGAAATTTTAGAGGCACATAATCACACTCATGCATTATACTATAAAAAGGAAATAAGAAATTAGCATTAGTCTGTGGGTGGCAACCAATTTTGGTCTTTCGTCCCTTTAATTCCTTTCCCAGGCTTTCATTTTATGTATGTTCTTTGATTTTCTTCTTTCATGTTAACCGAGAAACAGAGTGGGATGCATCAGGAACTTTTATGATTTGATTCTCCAAATATTTTCTTAACTGTAGTATTACAACCCATATATGACTAGTAACCAACATACATAAAGGAAGTGCTCAGATAATATAGATATGAACACAGATCATATTATAGAAGTTTATACGTTTAATCGCTATTGAGTAATTGCATATCCCAGAGATCGTCCATGATCCATAAGTTGTCATTGCATTCAGCAAGAAATGGAGCAGAAAGAGGTTTGGGGTTTCCTATATTTGTTGGAGAATATGATTCAATTGATCCACTTGTGCTACCATAGGGAGCTCACCCTTATGTAGTCTGATACCTAAGAACAACTAGGTGACACTCGGAACCACTTTGGCAACAATTTGCCTTTGCTAAGTTGATGGTGTCCCACTAGGCGTAGCCTGGCACAGGCGCGACCTAGTGGCGTAGCCCTGGCACGAGCTGGCAACCTGGCCCTGGTGCGACCTGGCCCTGGCACGAGCTGGCAGCCTGGCCCTGGCACGAGCTGGCAGCTTGGCCCAGGCACGACCTGGTGGCCTGTTCCAGGCACCGACCTGGTAGCCTGACACAAGCGCCAACCTGATAACCTCAAGGAGCTCACCACCATACCCCACATTTTACAGGATTGTGACTTGTAACGGTTATATTAGCTCACCCACTCCCCAATCAAGCGAAAATGGGCAACCTTACCAGTTGGTGGCTTTATCCCTACCTAACACGAAAACAGGTCCCATCACAGCAGGAATCCAGGAACTGCTCTATCTAACCCACGATGACTCCAGTATATAAAGACCTCACCCCCTAGGGGCAAAGTGATGCGAAGATGTTGAAAGAAGAGGTGGTAACCCCTGCTCTCTAGCTCTCTCATTCTCTAATATCATTCTTCAAGCTATCTTTACTAAGTGCTAACTTAGCCATCGGAGTGACCTCGCCGGGTAAACACCCTGGTCCTCTGACATCTGGTTCCTTGCAGGCCTCTAAAAGAACAACAAAGCTCAAGGTAGTTCACCACTAGGTAGCTCACCACCAGGCAGCTCGGCACCAGGCAGCTCGCCACTAGGTAGCTCGCCACATGTAACTCGCCACCAGGGAGCTCCACTTCATCCTTTGAGTCACAAGCCACTTGGGAGTAGACTAGATGATGAAGTACTTAACAAAAAATTGATACATCACAAAAAATTGATACGTGACAGAAACCGTTACATCAACCTCCAAGCCTTATTAGATGTTACTTCCATGGCTCCTTCTCACCACATGGCCATGGTTGCATCTAGAAACTGGAAATTAAAGTGTTCCTGCGACACTGCTTCAAGAATCTAATTCAGCCTACCCTGTACTTCATTACTATATTTAGTAAACAAAAAGACTCAACATTTGCACTTACGATAATTATCAATAAGAATTTGAGATAAATAAATAAATGCATAATGTATTTATTTGTCTGACCCATAAACAATTTGAGAAAAACGAAATTATACGAACAAAGACCTGAATTCATATGCTTTCTTTCGATATAAAAGAGGGCTAAGCATAACAGTAAAGTAAACCAACCAGTGATGGGTTTTTACCTAAGGCTCAGTTTGGAAAGAGTAAACACGGTTTTGCACAATTGCACTGTGCATATGTTTGTATTGTTTCCGGACTGAGCCTAAACAAAAATATCAGTGGTGGGTTTGTAGTACAAAATTAAAAAAAAAAAAACAAATATCCATGCTTCTTTCATACATAAAAGCAACAAGGGAAAAAAACGACGATGAAATTGCAAAAAAAAAAAAAATACTTATGTGTTCACGTAATTTTACTACGTAGAAGCTCACCTGTTTCCCCACCTGGTGTGCAGTTCCATGATCAAGAGCTGTTCTTCGGCTGTAATATTACCCCTTCGAACATCAGGCCTCAGGTAGTTAACACAACTTGGTGGTGGGCATGCAGCGATTAAATTAATTTATGTGTGTGTGTGGGCGTCGATGTTGTTGGAAACAGATTACCTGCCGATCGTGCTAGCGAGTTCCATACACCTTCGCCGTGGTTAGCGATGTAATTGATCAGAATCAAGTCTTCCTCCATGGTCCATGGCCCTTTTCTCATTTCTGCTTCTTCGGAGCTGTTAGCCTTCTTATCCATTTCTCTGTAGAATACTAGAATAGAGACAGATAGATAAAGGGGAGGAGAGAGAGAGAGAGGATGCTATGAAAAAGAAGGCATATGTGGGTTTTATAAACAAGCTCTAAAATGGGTGTGACTCAACATTTGGGTTTAATCAAATTTAGACAAAGCAAGTTTTAGAAACCGGACCGGACATAAAACCGGTCAGGCAACTGGTTTTGGGTTAAATGATCCAATTGTACGGTTTGAATGAACGACTTATTCTGATTTTAAAAAATAAAAATATTTAAAATAATAAATGGTCAAAATTCATTGTCTGATTCAATAGTTTGACCAATTTTCAAAACCATGAGACAAAATTAAAGCCTAACCTCAATAACGAAGTTCATGATAAAAGTCATAATCCAAGGTGGTGATTTGATGACATCATCATTTTTCATATTATCATCGGGAGATGTTCCCAATGCACAGCCGAGCTGATTTAAACTAAAAAACAACCGACAAAAAGACAAAAGTTTGGCCAAAAGAAAAAGTACAGACTACTCTGATGGTATTGGTATGAAAGAATGATTTTATTTCTTAAAACAAAAAAACAATTGCCACATCTTCAAAATCATATCTACAGGAACACGAAAAAGGAAAGAAGAATTACAGGAGATGATGAGAAAAGAAAAAAAAGCGATTGATGCATGCATTTACTGATTTTGGATGTACAGTTCGCCGGTTCGGTAGCTGCTAAGGCTGCGTTTGGTTGGATTGCAATCTTATTTGCACTATACAAATGTATGGGAGATTGAGAGTGCAAATGAAAAATAATGTAAATTCTGATTTAATTTTGTTTTGGATTTTATTTCATTTTGTTTCACATTTTTTACTTCATTTTACTGCAATCAAACAAAATAAGGTAAATTTTGGAACAAAAATAAATCAGAATTTGCAGCATCTATATCATCTGCAATATCATAACTTTGCATTAGTGTAAATTTATTTACACAACAACTAAATACAACCTAAATAAGTATATAAAAGAATTTCAATTGCATTGGGCTCTGGTTAGGGTTTTGGTCTTATAAATCCATTTTTTGTGCTAAGTACCTCGTCATTTGGTCTGAGCTGGGGGTAGATTAGGTGTCGAGTTAACTGGGCCGAGTTGGGCAAGTTAAGTGTCGAACTGATTGGGCCGAGCTAGGTAGGTTAGGTGATGAGTTGACTGGGCCGAGCTAGGCAGGTTAGGTGACGAGCTGACCAGTGTGCCTAGCTGCCTTTTAGGTGCAGAGCTGACCAGAGTGCCGAGCTGCCTATTAGGTGACGAGCTGACTAGAGGGCCGAGCTACCTATTAGGTGCCGAGATGACCAGAGTGTCGAGCTGCCTATTAGGTAACGAGATGACCAGAGTGTCGAGCTGCCTATTAGGTAACGAGCTGACCAGAGTGTCGAGCTGCCTATTATGTGACGAGCTGACCAGAGAGTTGAGCTACCTGGTGGCAAGATGGATTGATTGTTGAGCTTCGTAGTTCTTTAGAGACCTGCAAGGAATCAATGTTAGAGGACCTAAAGTGGCTAACCCGGCGAGGTCACTTCGATGCTTAAATCAATACTTTCATAGTAGACTGCGGGCTAAAAATCACAAAATATGAGAGCTAGAATATGCTTACTTGCCCCCCCCATGCCATTGGGGTTGGTGCCTTTATATAGGCATTGTTTGGCGCGGGCTTCACGCACCGTATCCGAGATTTCTAAGAAGTCGTCTTAGTGGTCCAAGATTCTCTAAGGTAACCGCCATGCACATTGACCACCCTTCGGATCGTTCGACACGTGGGCCAACTTCCAAGGATCACGCAAGGGCCAGGCCGCCAGGTTGCGCCAATGCCAGGCTGCCAGGTCACGCCTGTACCAGGTTGCCAGTTCGCGCCAAGGCCAGACCGCCAGATCGCACCAGAATCAGGCCGCCAGGTCGCACCTGTACCATGTGTCACAATATCATTGGAGGGCCAAATCCACCCTCATCATTATCCATTGAAAATTTAACAAAATTCATAGCCCTAATTCCTAGATGTACTTTAAATGGGTCCCTCTAGATGCTTTAATATTAATTGAATATTTTGGTTTGCCTAATTGAAATCCAAAGTCCGGCAACATACAATAAATGTATACCTCCTGAAAATATCTACTAATGATGCAAACTTTTTTTTCCAATCAAACTATGTTCCTTTTAACTTTTTAACAACATACAATAAATGTTTTTGGTATGATTGTCGTTTCAACCGTCATTTTGGAGCATGGACACTAATTTGATGATTCTAGAAAAAGTCTCTCACATATGCATTTTTAAGATATGACTATTTCAATTATAAATAACCTCAAATACTAATTACATGTCCATTTATATTGATTAACCCTAAACATTAACAGTAATGATACTAAACGCAACATAAATAATGATGCAAACTTCACGGCTCAGTTTGCTTGCATTGCATCGGTGTAAAAGCATGGACGTGCAAATATGCTAGGTGTAAATTCTGCTTTACTTTTGCTTGAGATATGACAAGTCAAATTTGTTTGTGAGAAATAAAATGTTGTCAATGAAGGTCAGAAAAGAGTAATTTGCATGGGAATACCTAGGAAGCAAAAGTAAACCATATTTGTATGGAAATAGTCTTGAGATAGTCTGAACCCAGCCCAATTATATACATGTATATATGCATATACAGACACATTTATATACATGCATGTATATATGCATAATTTTTTTTGTTATAAAACATATATATATATATATATATATATATATATACACATACATATATAGTGATTTTTAGTATGGCCTACTTGATAAACCCGAGTGCATCAAATTTGAGTGCTAGCTGCTAGTTGGGCTTAGGTTGGATAGTTCAAGATTGACTTCAAACTTGGGCCAGGGTTGGGCTTTAGGCCCAATTCTTAGGGTTGGGCTTGGGTGAATTAAAACTTGGCCAAAATCTTGCCCGACTTTCTCCCCTATCTCTAAGTTCCCTTGCCATTTGGGCCCATTAAAGTAATCCTTAGTTGTGAGCCGTGGATTGGACCAGATGGTTGGAATATCAGGACCAGAAATTGTTAACCAAAACATCTTTCAGGTTGCCTAGTTGTTAGAAATGTTGAATTTGTATACTTACCTCAAATACATGAATCACACCTACTTATCGATTGGGTGATCTTATATATATATATATATATTTGGGGTAAATTTTCAAGATCATTGTGTTTCAAGGCGCTTTGCCCTGTTATTTTCGCCATTAATTAAACCCTTTTCTAGGTTTTAAATTGGAATTTTAAAACAATTATACATTTTTAATAATAAAATATATATTTATACATACTTACACAAAAGATTTGATGGAATGACACAGTCTGACCTATTTGACTTAAATGGTCAAACAAAATCAGATCTTAAAAACCTAGAATTAACACTCAGCCCATTTAACCACCAGTGCACTACAAAACAAACGAAGACCAAGTGATTATTTCTACGTCAGGAGTCAGGACCAAGCTACAGCTCCACCTAAGTTGGTCCTCCCTCCAAGCCCACAGTTCATAGGAAAGAGGGTCCCCTCTTTCAAAGTCTCATAGATAATATATATGAAATTAACCAGTCAGTAGAGAGAAGGCCGGCCACATTTAATTACTTTCCCAATTTCAGTGTTATTTCTTTGTTTACTAATTACTACAAAATTTAGGTCCGCCTTACCTGAACCCTGCCCGAAAGTGCCAATTTCAGTGGTCTGGTTTTGGGCAAATATCTATTGGGCTGAAAACGATCCAAGTACCATTCCAAATCCACTCTATCTTAACCGCGATTAATTGAACTCTGGCCCATTAATCCAAGTGTTTTATTCTTGGTAGTTCACCAAACCATTGTCATTTGTGTTTTCTCTCCAATGAGTATATGCCACCTCTCGCTGTTCCCGAGTTCTGCACTGTGCATAAATAGAATTTGCGAGTTCACATCTCCGCCCCACAATGCCCTACTGCTCTTTTCACTGCGCCATCAAGTGCCAACCACCATGCCTACAGCCGCCACTCCAGCGTCCAAGTGTGTGTCATGGGTGGGCTATGCATGTACTTTTGTATGGGGGATTGTCAATGGCATTATTGTAATACTGCAGTATGCATTTTCACCTTTTTGATGTTTCTTATTGTCACTCCCCCAAAAGCTGAACGTACTCTTTGAGGGGAGGTAGGTAGTCGAGTGAGTCATGAGCATGTAAAGGTTAAGCATGAGATCCCCTCGACACTGAACTGTGTGCTTATGCTTGCCATCCATTAATGCAATACAAGTAGCATTTTTCTAATTCGTGTGCCATCTTTGTTGCATTTTCTTGTGTTGTTACTTGTTTCTTAGGCTTACTCGTCGCATTCAAGTGCCGCACGGGGTCCCAACGACTACCCCCGTGACAGTTGGTATCAGAGCAGGAGCTCCTACACACACTCTGGACCTTGTCCCCGTCCCTACATCAACACAATGAAGAGCAACCGTGGCATTGCCGATGACACACCACATGGGCGGCTTCAAGCCCATGACACTGATGAAGCTCCACTTGACGAACCTACCAAGACACAAGCCCCAAAGGGCCGTACAACTAAAGCTAGCAAGCACGACAAATCAGTCTACCAACTAGCTACCGTGGACATGCGCCTCCTACGTTGCGAGGTGACAGTGGGAGAAACCCGAGATCGGATTGATGAACTCCACCTCAACCTAGAGACGGTTGAGAATGCAGTGGTGGAACTAGAAGGACGTTTCAATGGCGCCTTCAGAGACATGCACACCACCATACAGAATTCGAGAGTTGGGCCTTCCCAAAGCAGCCTACAGTGCTTGCTAGACAGATTTCAAGCGCAATTGGATGAGATGAGAGATGAGATGACTCTCCTAAAAAGGGCAGTGGCCAACACACCTAGCACTCCCTCCACCCTAGCTTCCATGAACATCAAGATCCAAGAGCCATCACCTTACTCGGGTGCTCGGGATGCTAGGGAGCTTGACAACTTCTTGTGGCAATTGGAGCAATATTTCTCCGCCACTGGCATCATTGACAACCAAACTCAGGTACGTACAACTGCTATGTATTTGACTGATATCGCAATGTTTTGGTGGCGTAGGTGTTGCCAAGACATTGAACGTGGAACCCGCACCATCGACACCTGGGTTGGATTCAAGCGTGAGATCAAGCGGCAGTTCTACCCAGAAAATGTGGAGTACCTGGCGCGCCGAAGAATGAAGAATCTTAGACATCAAGAATCACTACATGACTATGTCAAGGAGTTTTCGGCCTTGACGCTGGAGATCACTGACATGTCAAACAATGATCTTCTGTTCAATTTTATGGACTGTCTCAAGCCATGAGCCGAGCTCGAACTCCAGCGACGCGGGGTTGAGGACCTTGCCACCGCCATGGCCGTAGCTGAGCAGCTTGTTGATTTGAGAACACCTAAGGAAGATGTGCAAAAACCATCCAGCCCACGTACCATGAGTTTGAGTGGGGGAGATCAACAATCAACCTCTACGAAGAAGAAGCCAGTGCCTGCGGACAAGCCCTACAATTACCAACACGGGAAGAAGCCACAAGGAGGCCCAAGCTATCAGGGCCACCAATCCACTAGGAGACCTCCTCCTGCGCCTTGTTACCTTTGCAACGGGAAGCATTGGACGAGTGACTGTCCAACCCGAAAGAAAATAACTGCCCTCATCGCCAAACTCAGCGACAGTGAAGAGAGCGATGAGGAGGAACCCACAGCGGCGCCAAGAGTAGGCGCCCTCCAACTCATCAACGCCATGGTCAAGAAAGAGGCCACATCCAAGCGGCCCACCAAAGCCCACAAGGGGCTGAGTTATGCAGACATCACCCTCGGCGGGAGGCCGACCCAAGCCTTGGTGGACACTGGGGCCACCCACAACTTCATTTCACTTGCGGAGGCAAAGCGACTCGGCTTGACCACCACCAAACAAACTAGGTGGGTCAAGGCTGTCAACTCCGGGGCCAAAGCAGTAGAGGGCACGGCTCGTGGAGTAGAACTCCGAGTTGGACCATGGAAAGGACCCATCAATCTATCTGTGGTTCCCTTGGATGTTTTTCAGGTTGTTCTTGGAGTGGAGTTCCTCATTCAGGCGGAAGCAGCACTTATGCCACATATCAACAGTTTGCTTATCCTGGACGAACACTCCCCTTGCATGGTTTTTGTCTCATCAGCCTTGCAGATACTTGGGAAGCAGCTTTCAGCATTGCAGTTGTACCAAGAAACCAACAACCGTGAAGACAACACTGCGTCAACAAGGAAGAACCCCTGTCAAGTACCTCACATCGACACTGAAACTGGTTGGGAAGTCGTCACCAGGGAGAAGTCACCCCCAAGACAGTTCTGTTTCCAGCGCCAACGCCAATGCCAATGCCCAAGTCAGCATCAGCATCAGCTTCAACACCAACCACATCAGCAGGAGTCGACTTCGAAGCAGAAGCCGCAAACGCCCGCAATTGGTGGGCCCAACAGAAGAAGACCCAAGGCCGTGTCAAACCTTGCCCACATCTACTACCACAACCACCGGGGAGAGCGAGTGCCACCCAAGCCATTTAGGGACCACATTCACATCATCCCTCAAGATAAATCCCGTAGTAGCCTTGTGAGTCACCCTTGGGGAAAAATGCATGGGAACCAACACCCTAACAATCCAAAATACCATTTTGACCCAGCCTTGGCCACCAACTTTCCTACTACCATCAGGAACAAGTCAAAATCCTACCTTGAAGCAGCCAAGCAAGGACTTAACTTAGGAACTAGCCATAGGTTTTCCCACCATCAAGAACATCCACTAGCAATCTACCCAACCTACTATCTGGGCCTTGAAAGAAACCCGGTTTGTGGAGCAGTCGAAGAACCTTCCTTCACCAACAACAAGTTCAAGCCTCAAGCAAAAGCTAGTCTTCGAGGACGAAGACTGAATTGGGTGGGGGAGACTGTAACAAGTGCTCTCTTCGCCGTGCCATCAAGTGCCAACCATCGTGCCTACAGCCGCCACTCCAGCGTCCAAGTGAGTGTCATGGGTGGGCTATGCATGTACTTTTGTATGGGGGATTGCCAATGGCATTATTGTAATACTATAGTATGCTTTTTCACCTTTTTGATGTTTCTTATTGTCACTCCCCCAAAAGCTAAACGTACTCTTTGAGGGGAGGTAGGTAGTCAAGTGAGTCATGAGCATGTAAAGGTTAAGCATGAGATCCACTCAATACTGAACTGTGTGCTTATGCTTGCCATCCATTAATGCAATACAAGTAGCCTTTTTCTAATTCGTGTGCCATCTTTGTTGCCTTTTCTTGTGTTGTTACTTGTTTCTTAGACTTACTCGTCGCATTTGAGTGCCGCACGGGATCCTAACGACTACCCCCGTGACACTACAACATATCTCCGCCGTGTATTGAAAATATTTTCTGATGATGATACCATCAATTCTTATACTGTCATCGAGAGATGTTTTCAATACATTGCAGGATGTGCTGTGGAGCGGAAATGTGAACTCAAAATTTGCATCGACGCCCCATATGCACATATTAGTGTATTGAAAATATCTCCCAAAATTATCAATGGGCAAAAGATTTTCTTAATACACGGTTGAGATATGCTGTGGGGCGCCCTCTGTGAAGCGCAGATGTGAATTCGTTCGCATCAGTGCCCCACAACATTGGACGGTGATTGTTGAAAAAGGAGCAAATAACCACATAAAAGATTCGAAGTAGGATTAATCCATTTCTGGCGAAGGCGATCGCTTGATTTTGATGTGAAATCTATTATCATTGGTACTATAATTTCTTTCTAAAAGTTTTGCACCGCATCTTGTGCCTCGGTGGGCTTTCGTAGAGAACCTTCCAAACACAAATAAATTAAATGAGCGTAGCAAAAATATAAATAAATAAAATAAATTTTGGGAGATTAAAAAATAAGAAAAATTCATATTTTTGGTGTTCAAACATGCCAAGGAAAAAAACACACAAAAGACAATACAGAAAAAGGAAGACCCCGACTGTTAGCTGCAATTTCTGCAACTGGGGCCTGGTTTTAGGTTAACCTAAGACTAAATATTTTGGATTTGGGGTTGGGCTTCAGTTGAAGTGCAGCCCAATTAAGATTTACTTATTTATTTACATAGTTTGGGTGGTTAGATGAGAAACGGAATCTTTCTCTATTTTAGAAGGTTTTTGGTACAGTATTGTTGTATTGTTGATAAATACAAATTTATGAAAAAATGTGTATTATTTTTTTAAAGAAAAAGGCAGCCTTTCATTGCAATAGAAAGATATAACTGTGCATGCGGGTATAATACTAAGTTGTGTGGTATCTGATGCAGCGCAATCCGGGCACTCCTAACTGGCAGATGCTTGGCTCCTAACTGGCGATGGAAGGTACCTGAGAAGAGGAAGGTGAAGGATTCCCGGGGAGCTCGCCCGGTGGGAATACTCCGATGCTTAAGTTAGAACACTCGAGAGAGTTGTAAAAGATGCAAAGAAAGCTAAGAGTGCAGATAGCGCTAGATCAGTAAAATTCAAGATCCCTTCGCCCCTTCGACCCTGGGGCCTTTAAATGCAGATGTTCTTGTCAAATCGGGCGTAACCGCTACTGGCCCTCTGTCGCAACCGTTATTTTCCAGGGCTGCGCAGGTAACTGTTGCAGAGTGCTGCCCAATCGGATGAGAGACACGATCCGGAAAGGACAGACACGCCACCACCTGTCGAGAGACGTGGGTGTAGTCTGCTGGGCTGGCAGGGACTACGCCGTCAGTCAGGAGACGTAATGCAGTCTGATGGGTACGGTCTCATCAGATAAGAAGCTTCTTGAGAACGCCGTGTCGCTTAACAACGAGCTGCTTTGTAGCGAGATATCCCATAGCGAGCTGCCCTGTAGCGAGCTATCCCATAGCAAGCTGCCTTGCAGTGAGCTCCTGGATGTGTCCCAAGGTGATTCCGCTTGAGGTTGCCTTTGGGGCAGTCTTCTTGCCTAAGTGTTGGAGCGAGCTGATTCTTTCAGCTTGCGAGCTGGGATATACTTGACTTGGAGTATTCCCTTTCCACATACCGGGGTCCTTGAACTCGCGATGTAGCAAGCTGTCCTGCGAGGACCTTAACGTTCTCGTTACTCAGTTGTAGTCAGACTTTCATGTTGAGTTGTTGCTTATGCTGAGTCACGCCCACGTGTCGCCTTCTTAAGAGGTCGGGTCAAATCACCCTCCATCAATTGCCCCCCACTCCTCGGGCTAAGGATTCTACTTTGGCGCGAGGAGTTCATGGAGTGTGACGGGTGGATTTGACCCGAAATTCAAACTTGATTGACTGATCGCATTAAATACACACGTGGATGTCAAGCAATTTATGGATTTTTCGAATGCCAAAAAGCACGCCAAAATGGTCCTCACCTCTGGAAGTCGTGCAGCCGACATTACCTTAATTATGGAAGACGTGCAGCCAGTCACATTTTGGTTTCAAAAGACGTGCAGTCAGTTTGACTACGAACCGTCAGATTCGCCTTATTCTGAGTCGTCAGTTTGTGGGCACAGTGGCTATAAATAGGAGGACCCCAGGCCTCATTTCCTCCACGCCAACTTGCCTTGCCTTTGGATTCTGAGGTCGCACCTTCACCTAGCTGCTCGAGCTCTTCTCCTGTTCACACTGTCTTTTTGGTTCAATTTTTTCCTAGTGAGTCTTATCGCTTTGTCAGCAATGTCAGGGTACCTGTACAATGCCTTTCCCTAGGGCGGTAACCAAGATGACGCCCCTTCGAGCTCAGGGAGAACTTGGGGGCAGGCTCCGGAGGCTCGAGAGGCCTCCGACGAAATGGCTTCCACCTCCCGGGGTAGGGAGCCGGACAGCTTTGGTCCTTCCTCCATGTCGATGGAGAGACTCAAGACCTTGGTCCTTCAATTCAACCTTCCCAGAAACCTCATCTATAGTCTCCCATCCGGTGACTATCCTTGGGAACACGGTTACGATGAGATTGTGATCTTCCAGGAACAGCTCATCGTTGGCATTCATCTTCCTCTGCATCCTCTGATAGTGGAGGTTTTAAACCACTTTAACGTTACCATAGACCAACTTCACCCCAACTCAATCCGAAATGTAGTTGGGACAATTTCTTTATTTTACGAATACTGTCTTCCTCTTGACCTCGACATCTTCTCCACCATCCTTTCTATCAAGAATGCTTCCCCCGGAACGCCTCCAGAAAGGCGTTCCTATTATTTTTCTCCCCGTCCCGGCTTCAAGCTCCTGCACGAGCTGCTGAACAGGATCCCGGCCCGGAAGCGAGACTATTTTTTAGTTCGCAACCCCGAAGGGTGGCCCTTCACAACCCACTGGAGGGCCGCCGTCCAGGATTCGGGTGTTGACTTGGATCCAAAAGTTCGGGAAGCGTTGCAATCCTGTGCAGCGGTTGGCTTCCATTGGTCGGACTACTTGACCGAGAACAAGCTCGCGCAGGCCGGCTTGAGCCCCGGTAGGTTGCCTTTTAGGTCATGCAATGCCTTGTAATTTTTTTTAGCTGGACTAATGCCTTGTGATTTTTGGCAGCCAACATGTCTGGTGTAGATGCGCGCCGCCTTCTGTCAAGCAACCAAAAGCGCAGGGCGAAGAGGTCGCGCCCTGACCGAGCTTCCACTTTCAGGAGTGCTGAGTTCAAGGCTACTGATCCAGCCTTCGTTCCACCACCGCCTGAGGTCCCACCGGTCCCATTTGAGGGAGTAGCCACGGAAGGTGGCGCAGAAGAACACGAGGTCCCGGTGCAAGGGCAGTTCCCTCCATTTGAAAAGTCCCACCCCTTCGCCTTCCCGCGGTTCCCTACCGGAGAGTGGGAAAGCGTCACCGACTTCACCGTGGCTTCGCGAAGGAGCCGGAAGGCGGTCTCCCACGAGGAGGTCGCCAGCTGGGGAGGGATGGACCCCAAGCCGCTCGCCAAGCTAGCCTCCGCTCACTGCATGGTGGTAAGTGGCTGCTTTTTTCTTCTTTTCCCTTCTTCTTCTTTTTTCTTTCTTTGACCTCGGCCTTTTGTTGGCAGGTGAATTTCGCCATCCACGCCATGGCCATCCAGACTAACATTCACTCCGGCGACGCTCTCGCTCAGAGGTCAACCGTGCAGAAGCTCCAGGGCGAGCTCGACCATGCCCGAGGTGAAGTCCTTCAGGTTCGAAAGGGGAGCGAGGCCCAGGAACTGCTCGTCTGGGACCAGGAGGCACAGATCGCCCGGCTATCTGAGGGGAGCGCTCGCTACCGGGAGGAGTCATCGAGGGTAGTAGCGGAGAGGGAGCTTCTTCGCTAGCAGGTCCAGGACTTGGAGTCCACGCTTCATGATCGGACTCGGAACTTCGATGCCATGGTGGAGGCTGAGCGAGCTAAGGTGGTGTGGGACTTCAAGGACTCCCAGGAGTACCACGACCTCCAGTTGGAGTATGGCTCGAGCTCCTACCGCTCTGGATTCAAACTATGCCGCTGGTTGGTCCGGAAGAAGTTTTCCGAGCTCAACCTTGAGGGCATAACGATGAAGGGCCTGGATCCAGAGACGACGGACATGGCAGAGGAGGAGGAGCCTGACTCTCCGGAGGATGATGAGGACGTGGAGGCGGCGGATCCATGAGGCTGGTTGCTCTTGTTTTTCTTTCTTCTGAATGAATTCTAATTTTTCCTGGGTGTTTGAACCCAGTTTTAAATATTTCTCTCTTGTTTTTTGATGAACTCTCTCGGGCAGTCGGGCCCTGTTTTTTATTTGTAAGAGCTAGTAGTTTTTGTTTTTTCTGCTAAGTATTGTGTGCTCTTTACTTTCTGCCAAAGCGACTTTATCACTCGAGTTGTTAGAGCAACATACACAAAGTAGGATCTTTCGGTAGTTGTTACCCCGAGCTATTCCTCCATACTTGGGGTAGCTTTCTGGTAATACCCCGAGGTGGTTATCATAGTAAGCTTGAGTTGTATGCACCTGGGTTAAGTTGGCATAGGTTGTCCATTATCGGGTTCAACTAGTATACCGAGGCGAGCTACGCTTCATAGGGTTCAAGCCCGAGCTGCCTATGCCTTCGGTATTAATACTTAGACTTTGTCGATGAAACGGTTAGGTCTTACACAGTGCCGAGGTCTTAGTTAGCTCGATGTTTTAGCCCTTAGGCCGAGGGAGTGACTTATAGTCCACTCTTAGAGTTCGCCCATGCCATAGAGGTAACTGGGTCTAATCGCGCTGAGGTCTTCGTTAGCTTGGAATTTTGGCCCTTAGGCTCTGGGAGTGACTCGTGGTCTACTTAGTAGTTCGCCCATACCATAGAGGCGACTGAGTCTTATCGCGCCGAGGTCGCCCTCGGCATTTTGGCCTTTAGGCTCTGGGAGTGACTCATGGTCTACTCAGTAGTTTATAGGTAATATTGCCTTAAGTTGACAATATTCCATGCCCGAGGTACTTGTTTCCCTTCTAGGGTTTCGAGCTCGTATGTTCCTTCCTCGAAAACTCGCTTTACTCGGTAGGGTCCTTCCCAATTTGGCCCGAACTTACCAACACCGGGCTCAGGCACCATAACTTTACGAAGGACCAGGTCGCCGACGCGAAGGTTCCGCTTCTTAACCTTGGAGTTATAGTACCGAGCTACTCTCTACTGGTAGGCCGCAGTCCTAATATATGCGAGGTCCCATACTTCGTCAAGTAGGTTGTGGTTGGTGCGTAGCTCGTCTTTGTTTGCCTTGTCATCATAAGCTTCTAGTCATAGCGAGGGAACCTCGATCTCGGCTGGGATGACTGCTTCAGTACCGTAGGTGAGGTTGAAGGGGGTCTCGCCTGTAGCAGTCTTCACTGTGGTCCGATAAGCCCATAGAACACTAGGTAGTAGGGGTGTTCATGGGTTGGGTTGGGTCAGTTTCTTGGGATTTTCCCAACCGACCTGACCTGGTCGGGTTAGCTAAGGTGGGAACCGAAACCGACCCACTGACAGGCCAAACCGACCTGGTCGGTTTGAGTTGGGTTGGGTCGGTTTGGGTCGGTTTCGGTTTTGCTCCTGTACAAAGCCAAATAAAATCTGAATTAGTTGATAATTTGATATTCAAGAGTCCAAGATAAATCTAAATTTAATTCAGGTAAAGAATAAAATCAATAAATTCTTCATGTAAAAACAAGTGTCAATAATGGGCCTTCTAGAGTAAAAAACTAGGTAAATCTAGGTAGGTAAATCAATAAAATAAAAATTTCGAAACCTTCTAAATTCTAATCTAGGTAAAAAACTTAAAAAGGACACCTAATTGAATTCTAATTGTAATTGCCTAATGGGCCTTCTAGAGTTCTAGTTCTAGTAGAAGTCTAAAAGTAGAAGACTATTAGGAATTAGGAAACTACTCAAACTAGGAAGTAGGAACTACCAAACTAGTAGAATACTAGTTTGGTTCGGGTCGGGTTGGTTTCGGTTTTCACGCAAGAAAACCGAAACCGACCCAAGATTTGGTTTATGTATGTGCCCAACCCAAAACCGACCGGTACGGATGAAAACCCGACCGACTCGGGTTGGTCGATTTGGTCGGGTTGGGCATTCTTATGAACAGCCCTACTGGGTAGCTCGTTTGCCCATAGTCTTTTAGCTCGATCCAGGTGTGCCTTCAGTCCGCGGAGGATAGCTCTATTCGTGACTTCCGCTTGGCCGTTTGCTTGAGGGTGTGCGACTGAGGTAAAGTTCTGTCGAATTCCCATGTCTTGGCACCAATTCTGGAATTTAATGTCCTCGAACTGCTTACCATTATCAGAGATCAATACCTGAGGTAGCCCGAAGCGGCACACTATACTTTTCCAAAAGAAGTTTTCTACGTTCCGAACTGTGATTGTTACGAGAGGTTCGACTTCTACCCACTTAGTGAAATAATCAATTGTTACCACTAAGAACCTCCTTTGGCCTGTTGCTGGTGGAAACGGTATGAGTATATCGATCCCCCACTATGCAAAAGGCCATGGGATGGTGAGATACTTCATGTCGGCGGCAGGTTGATGGTGGATATTGGCATGCTTCTGGCACTTGTCACACTTTCTGACGAGCTCGATCGCATCTGCTTTCATTGTTGGCCAGTAGTACCCCTGTCGTTGCGCTTTTTGGGTGAGGGCCCTGTCCCCCAAGTGTCCGTCGCATAGGCCCTCATGAGTGTCACGGAGCACGAGCTCGGCTTCGGAAGGTCGAAAGCAGCGTAGGTAGGGGAGCGTGTAAGATCTTTGGTACAGCTGTTCGTCTATCATGACGTATTTGGCCGCTTGACGCTCTACCCTTCTGGCGGCATTGCAGTCTGTAGGGAGGGTCCCGTGTAGCAGGAAGCTCGCGAGCTGATCAATCCAGCTCGACTCTGCTTGAACAACAGGAGCGACCTCCTCTGCCCCCCCGAGAATGCTAGGCCGAGGTAGGTTCTCTATGTACACGGTTCTCATGGTATTATCACTGGTGTTGGCTAACTAGGATAGGGCATCGGCCTCAGCGTTCTCCGATCTCGGTATTTGCTTGATGAAGTGTGACTGGAAGTTGAGCAGAGCCTCTCTTACTTTGGCTAAGTAGGCGATCAGGGTTGGTTCGCGAGCTTCGTACTCGCCTGTGACTTGATTGACCACGAACTGGGAATCACTGCAGATGACGATATGCTTGGCTTTCACTTCCTTGGCTAAAGCCAGCCCGGCTACTAATGCCTCATACTCCGCTTCATTGTTGGATGTCGCGAACTCGAAGCGTAGTGCGTACTCCAGTTTTGTGCCGCTTGGGCCGTACAAAACGATTCCGACTCCGCTGCCCTACTAGTTTGACGAGCCATCTAGGTGAAAGATCCAGGGCTCCTTATCCCAGTTCGCGCTTGGCCTAACTAGGAGAGATGCCACGCTGGTTGCTACCTCACGGTGCTCGAACTCAACCGGCCTGGGAACTTCGGGCTCACCCAAACTGGGGGCCTCGTGCTCGACCGGCCTGGGGACTTCGAAGCTGAAAGTACATTCCGCGATGAAGTCTGCCAAGGCTTGGGCCTTGATAGCTGTTCACAGCTTGTATTGGAGGTCGTACTCGCTGAGTTCAACGGTCCACTTCGTTAGTCTACCGGAGACATCGAACTTGCCTCAGAGGTTGGTTGGTGAGGACGATGATAGTGTGAGCTTGGAAGTACGGACGGAGCTTCCGGGCTGCAATAACTAGTGCATAGGCCAACTTTTCTATCTCTGGATATCTCGTCTCTACTCCCTGCAACACTTTACTAACATAGTAGATCGGTCGTTGGACCCGATATACCTCTTTTATCAGTACCGAGCTGACCACCTCATCACTTGTCGAGAGGTACAGCTCTAAAACATCGCCCTCCTCGGGCCGGGTTAAGACTAGTATACTAGCGATGTACCTTTTGAGCTCGTTGAACGCGAGCTGGCACTCTTCGGTCCATTCAAAACCTTTGCTTTTAATTGCCTTAAAGAAAGGCAGGCAGCGGTCTGCCGACTTGGACATGAAGCGGCTCAAAGTAGCTTTTCGACCATTCAGCCTCTGAACCTCCTTCAGTTTCTGGGGTGGTCTCATGTCTATGATGGCCTTTATTTTATCCGAATTGGCCTCAATACCGTGCCGATTAACAATGTACCCTAGGAATTTACCCGAAGTGACACCGAAGACACACTTATTGGGGTTCAATTTCATGTTAAATTTACGCAAAATTTCAAAAACTGAATGCAAGTCTTGTATTAAATCATGCGAAAATTGGGTTTTGACGACCATGTCGTCTATATAGCATTCTATTTTTCTACCAATCAATGGATCAAATAATTTATTTACAAGTCTCTGAAAGGTTGCCCCAGCATTTTTCAACCCAAATGGCATGACCTTGTAACAGTACAGGCCAAGCTCGATTATGAAGTTAATCTTTTCTTCATCAGTTAGGTCCATCCTGATCTGGTTGCAGCCCGAATAGGCGTCTGGAAAGCTCAACAACTCATGCCCTGAGGTCGCGTCCACCAGACGGTCGATCTTGGGGAGTGGAAAGCAGTCCTTTGGGCAAGCTCGATTCAGGTCGGTGTAGTCGACGCACATGCGTCATTTATCGTTGGCCTTTTTTTACCAAAACGGGGTTGGCCACCCAGCTCGGGTAATGAACTTCCTTGATAAAGTCGGCTGCAAGGAGATTCCCGACCTCCTCGTCGACTTCCCTCCATCGCTCTGGGCTAAGTTGCGTTTCTTCTGTCTAATGGGCCTAACTACATGATCAGTATTAAGCTTGTGAGTTATTATGCTAGGGTCTATGCCGGGCATCTCTGCCGCGGACCATGCAAAAACATCTAAATTTTCAAGTAGGAAGCGTACCAGTTGAGATCGCAGGGGCTCCTCAATAGAAGCGCCGATCTGAAGTGTTCGAGTTGGGTCCTCCGTCGATGCCGGGATGGAGACATTCTCTTCTGTGGGTGCAGCTCGCTCCTCGCACTGCTCCGTAGGTCGCTCCAGCTCGAGGTCGTCGGCCACCTTGGCTTTTCCTTTGAGGGTGGTGACGTAGCACTTGCGAGACTCAAGCTGGTCACCTCGCGCTATCCTGATTCCGAAGTCCGTGGGGAACTTCATTGTCAAGTAGTAAGTGGAGACCACTACACGTAGGGCATGAGTGATCAGCCGACCTACGATGGCATTGTATGGGGAGGGGGTTGCGACCACTAAGAAGTCGTGGTTGAGCCTCACAATGCTAGGCCAGGTGTCGACTTCCATAGGTACTGTAATCCTTCCCAGGGGCCTGACTTCCTCTCCGCTGAAGCCTACTAGGGGAGTATTCGTGGCTTCAGGTTGCTTTCTTGGAGCTAGAGCTGGTCGAATGCTGATTTGAAGAGGATATCTACCGAGCTGCCAGAGTCGACGAGGACACGACTGACTTCAAAGTCAATAATCTTTATCTTTATGACGAGCGCATCATCATGGGGGTAGTGGACCCCGCGCGCGTCGTTCTCTGTGAAGAAGATCGGATCTTCCGTCCTTGGCCGCTTCGGGGGATTCTGTTCTTCCTTGGCGGCCTCGCGAGTTGATGTTCGAGCTGCAGTTGTGGTACAGCCCGCGACAATCGAACCTTCAACGATCACGTGGATAGTCCCCCGAACTGGTCTCTCTTCCGAGGGCTGCCTCTGCGGTTGCACTGACGGACGCTTTGCTCCTATCTGGCGACGGACGGTACCTGAGAAGAGGAAGGTGAAGGATTCCTGGGGAGCTCGCCCGGTGGGAATACTCCGATGCTTAAGTTAGAACACTCGAGAGAGCTGTAAAGGATGCAAAGAAAGCTAAGAGTGCAGATAGTGCTAGATTAGTAAAATTCAAGACCTCTTCTCCCCTTCGACCCTGGGGCCTTTATATGCAGATGTTCTTGTCAAATTGGGCGTAACCACCACTGGCCCTCTGTTGCAGCCGTTATTTGTCAGGGCTGCGCAGGTAACTGTTGCAAAGTACTGCCCAATCGGATGAGAGACACGACCCGGAAAGGACAGGCACGCCATCACCTGTCGAGAGACGTGGGTGCAGTCTGCTGTGCTGGCAGGGACTGCACCGTCAGTCAGGAGACATGATGCAGTCTGACGAGTACGGTCTCGTCAGATAAGAAGCTTCCTGAGAATGTCGTGTCGCTTAACAACGGGCTGCTCTGTAGCGAGCTATCCCATAGCGAGCTGCCTTGCAGCGAGCTCCTGGATGTGTCACGAGGTGATTCCGCCTAAGGTTGCCTTTGGGGCAGTCTTCTTGCCTAAGTGTTAGAGCGAGCTGATTCTCTAAGCTTGCGAGCTGGGATAGACTTGATTTGGAGTATTCATTTTCCACATACCGGGGTCCTTAAGCTCGCGCTGTAGCGAGCTCATTTTGTGGCAAGCTGTAATTTAGCGAGCTATCCTGCGAGGACCTTAACGAGCTCGTTACTTAGTCATAGTCAGGCTGTCATGCTGAGTTGTTGCTTATGCTGAGTCACATCCACGTGTCGCCTTCTTAAGAGGTCGGGTCAAATCACCCTCCATCAGTATCCTAAGCTAACCTTTGCATGATATATATCCTAACGTATGAGTAGTTCTATTTAGGTTTCTTTTTATATGAACAAACAAAAGTTGATCAAAAGTAGACAAAAGCCTTTACAGGTGAGCATATTGGAGCTGCTTGATCCAATTGTTTTGGTTGATTTTTGTCATGAAAAAAGACGACCAGCTAGAGTGAGTTGCTAAGGTAGAATGGAACTTATTGCTTTCACTTTCAAAAAATTGAGTTGTAGTAGTGTTGAAGAGCAGTTGTTGGGACAAGAGATGTTCACCAACATGTAAGAGAAGTAGATAGAGAAAAGACTAAAAACAAAAAACAAAAAGAAAGATATAAAATTCCTAAAATTTTAAATATCCCTCCAAGACTGTATATTTTCAGCTTAGATATATTACTCTTTGTAGCTGCTTTTAAACCTTGAATTAGAGCTCTGATCTATGAGTCATAACTATCGATGGCCCAACAGCACTCTCCTTTGGCAAGAGTACTTGTGCTTTGTGCTTCCGCTGGGGCATCCGAGGATGAATCCTATTCCTGCATGACCTGTCCTTACATCATATATGTGTCATTTTAATTGCGAAAATTAAAAGAAAAACCATAAATCAGAAATTTATATTAATTGATGAACTCAATACAAATTTGTATTAACCCTCAATCAAAATAGAAACGGCAATTTATAATTTTATATTGATCAACACGAAACGTTTTCGATAAAAATATTAAAATGCAACACCAATCAATATACACCCCTTAGAATTTAGAGCACAAACGCAGGGTGGTGGCACTGTCACCGCATGGACGATTCTCTCTCTCGACCAATGATCCGTCCTCTTTATCTGGTTCTGATTGCATTTTCAAGTTTCAACTGTCCGGACTCAGGAGGTACGCGATGGATCAAACGGTTTTGATTAGCCAGGTCAGGTCAGGTGGCTCTGTTCTAGGAGAGACAATGATCTTAAGTGGGGCCAAACAACGACGACGACACTGCAATTAATTTTAATTTATTTTTTGACGCCACGCAAAATTTTAATTACCACCAGGGTACTTTGCAGTTAGTGTGTACGCTGTTTTGACATAGCAAATGCTAACAAAAAGCCAACGATCGAAGACCATCGTCAATCAATCGACTTGATATATATATATATATATATATATTTATTTATTTATATATTGATTTGTGAATTCTAAGAGCCTACATAAAATATGATTGCCGATAGGGGGATTACAGCGTTTCTCTGAGCACGACATCAACTTGTTCAAGCCGCAGAGGGTGCAAGGATGTAGGCCATCTCGGGCTCGGGCATGGCTGCCATGATCGACGACTGCCTTGAGAAGGTCTCTTCCTCCGGAACGGAGTCCTCCGCCTTGAAGTCCAGTGACTCGTCGTCGTATATATCCCACCATTTGGCCACCAACATCTTAATGTCCTCTCTGTCCATGTTGGCTTCTTTGCCGGTATACCTCCATGGCTTGGATCCCTATTTAACAGGAACAGGGAGAATTAAGGGAGAAGAGTTTTAATCAATCATATTAAAACAGTCAGTCTTTTGAATGGATTAACCAGATCAGTTCATCATCGACCAATCGATTAACTTAATTGAGATCGGTCGAGAATCAAGTGTTGTGAGTCTTGTGAGGCATATTTGCAGGAAGAACATTATATATATATATATATATATATATATATATATATATATACTAACCGCTGCACAGTAGTGGACCACCTTGACTTTGTCGAGCTCAACGTTCTCGGGGTGGCGCCAGAGCATGGCCAGGACCAAGTTGTAGACCAGAGGGATGGGCTTGTACATGTTTTGGAAGAACATGTTCAAGAAATCCTATCAATTCATGGAAATTAACATGCATGAAAACCTTAATCACACAGGCCGATCAAAGCAGTCCTATATATGAACCAACATCCTAACTGACTAATTAATTAACTCACTTGCTCCGCGAAAGGTGTCGGCGGTGTAATCTGCAGAGCCTGAAGAAGATTTTCATAGGTTAAATGGGAAGGCTCGAAGACGAACATCCCAGCGTTGAAGTACAAGGGAGGTGGTGAGCCCATCTCAGCCGGCCATGTCACCTTGTCGGGGCACTGTTGGCAGTAGTCAATGGAGTACTGTGGTGAGTGACTCCATGTCTTCTCGCAAAAACAGTCCATCACAGCGTACAAGTATCCGTCTGGTCCATCGAAGAGGTGATCTATATTGTCGAACACCTGAATATCTGCATCCAGGTAAACCATCTTGCTGTACTCTTCAAACTGCAATCACACAATCAACCGTCCCCCACTACTTCATAACTGGCTTTAACATATATAAATAAAAGAAAGAACAAGTAAACAAAACCATTCACTTACATCCCAGATACGTAGCTTGGAGTAGTTGATGACATAGTAAGCCATGGCAAACTGGATTTGGTTCTCAGGAGGGTAGATGGGCTCGATTTCTCGGACGATGCAACCTTGAGACGTCAAGATCTCACGGTGTTCTTCGGGGACATCGGGCAAGATGGCCACTACCAGAGGGTACGCACTCTTGACCTTGCGCAGACCCTTGGCTAATCCAACAACTCCTTTCACGTAATCACCATTACCGGCGAGGAACGTCACGTAGGCCCTCTTGGAGTACCCCCTGTTGGGGATCGCGACCTTGCCGCCGGTGCCTGTGAATGCATCCACCGGGACTCCTGGGGCCATGCTTTCAAGTTCTGCGATTAAGGGTTGGAGTTGGAGGAGAAGACGACTTGGAAAACTGTTGACAATGTCCTGACTCCTGAGACTGAGGTGAGGTGAGGAGTGTTGCGAAAGTAAGCCAGCAACGCTGAGGATGCCAACCTACTCGCCTTTTGCTCCTGAGCTCTACAATGGTTCCCCTATGCTCCCCTAAATAAGCCTCAAATGAGGACTAAATTCATGCCACTTGGGCTTTTACGATTTTTCTAATGTTATTATTGAATGGACGTGGAACGAATGGGAATGTGGTGCAGCCGACCGTCGATCTAGCCTTATCATCTGAATAAATGGACAAGATTTGATGAGGTCGTCGTTTTCTCTGGAGGAAAATATTAAGAAGCAACGTAGCATCGACTGGAAGTAACATTATGCAAATCCTGGGCCGTGGCTTCAACCTTCAACCCATTCAATAAATTCTAAGAGGAATGCTAACCCTACCACTACCAATCGTTTTAGTGGTGGTACACAACACAAGACACGTGGCGGATAAGCCCTGAATTGCCAACTGGACAGATTTAACAGGAAGAAAGGTACACGGTGTGGTACAAGCGCCGAGGTGTAACCTGGGGCAGATTTACCACGTGGCAAGTGAAGTAGAGCGAGAGGGTTTAAGCGGTTGATCTGCCCAAATTGACGGACATACATTAAAGAAGTAAGTAATAGGAGGAATAGAGTATAATTTCACTGGAGGCGACGGGTGAGAGTGAAGTGATGACAAGGTTCTGTTGGCCTGGCGCTTCTTCTGCTACTAATGCGACGATGACGTTTACGAAAGTAAGTAGAGATTCTTCAGGGATGGCTGATGGGGTGGTCGATGGCGATGCTATTGCTCGATCGTAGTAATCTATACTGGCGGTGGCGAATGGATTTGCTTTCCCAAGGAATACGGCAGCGGACGCGTGCAAACTCATCAAAGACTGCTGCAGTGCTGTCTCATTCGCGAAACAAAAGAGTAGTGCAGCCAGGGAGAGAGAATGTTCGAATATACTCTCCCCAGAGAGGGACTAAAACACCTGTTCGACGAAATGCATACAAGAAAATACAATCCACCCGCGGAGAATCTTACCTCCCCGCTCAACAAGATATATAGCATTGGTTCAGCTGTGAGCAATATATTCAGAATTCGTAGTAGACAAGCGTCATTAATTATTATCCATTTCTATCTAGCGGGTTTAATTATTTGGGTGCAACTCGGTTTGCTCTGTTAGACAAGCGTCTCAACATTCAGGCCCGATGTTGATCATGTCTGGTTTTTGTCATTACTTTTTTTTAAGAGAGTTAGTTGAGTTGGATTGGATTAGTCAAACAATTGAAACTTCAAATCAAAATCTCACATATTTGAGGATATAGGATGATTAACTGACTGAACAACGTTTCAAAGCTTACTCTAACAATCTTTTAATGAATTGAATGCTTTCAACATGCATTTCTCACGGTTGAGGAAGTTGAGACAACACATCATCGGTTATAGACTATGTTTCTCCGATGACATAATCATCTTGGAACCAGTCAAAACCCTACTCTTACAACACCATTAATTAATAATGTATGTGGCTTAAGTAATTAGATACGTTATATATTGTGTCCTTAGCATCATTGAATTAATATTAAATGAATTACTTGTGAAGCAAGAATGAAAATGTGTGCAGTATCCAGAACAATAGCTGGTTGTATCGGGGTATAACCACAACCTAGTTGAGTCGCGAGTGAACTCATCCGAGTTTGTCGAGTTTTTAGCGCATGCTAAACCACAGATAATGGGTCCAATGGTGTTTATGGTACTCCTCTGATAGAGAAACTAATTGTAAGGGTTTCGAGATGGGAGAAAAAGTAGTGGCAATAACTAGAAGTTGAAAAGAGGCCACGTGTAAACATGAGAGGCAGAAATTGGTACAGATAACAAAATACCCATCCCTCTCCACACCAAATATCAGACAATACCACCAAACCAAGTAAGCGTGTGGTGTTGCTGAATGCAGAGTCCTGAGATCACAATTCTGGGTAGTGAGTGGTGGGTTTATAACTTTTATGTAATTTCTGGGTTTGGTTTTGTTGAAGGAACGTAACACTCCAAAAGAAGTATGAAATATCTGGTGCAGTGGCGCCTACAGGCTACAGCTACTACAGGTAGGGGATGTCTTTGTCCTGCTAGGAATTTGGAACTGTCCAGACTCCATAGACAAGTAGGAACTAGGATGGGTCATCCACCACAAACCACACTCAGTATATTTCTTATTACTTTTGAGTTTTGAACCAGGTAATTAAAGAAGGAAAGGAGTGGACTACTAACTTCTGGTCGACGACGTGCAGCATCAAAATCAGGGCCCATTGGCGAGTTGAGATCTTTTGCCAACAAAATTCGTTCCAACCCTCTACCAACTTGACTTAACGCCGCACATCTCATATGAGATTGGAACCCAAACATAAAAGCTTTTATGGGATCTTCCATGTATTGATTTTCCGTCCTAAAAATAAATCAAAACAAAACCATCTTATATGAAAACAGATTGTTTTTTTCCAAACAGAAAACCCACCTCGGCCTCATCTAGAAGACTATCAAAACTGAAACTAGACATGAAAAAGACAAATTGAATCGAAGACGAGAGCTAGGGAAGACTCACCAATGAGAAAAACCGAATCGAAAAAACATCGAACTGAAAGACCCGAGCTAAGGAGCTTGAACGTGACCTCAGACCAAAGGGTAATGAACTTATGGCGAAGAAAATGAGTCTCAGGTCCCCCTATTTATAGCCATTGTACCGGAGAATCATTGGTCGAGATCAAAGCGATCCGACGGCTCCTAAGAAATCCGATTGCGCGACCCCCGAGGTTGAAATCGGTTTAGCGCATTTTTTGACGTCCGCAGAGTTTGTAGATCGCGTGACGTCCGCATGTAAGCCAGACGCGACAAGGGTTTTCCTTGGTTGAGCCGAGTAGCCGAACTTGTCCGACCAACGATTCATCCGACAAAGCGGCCTGGACCTCGAGCAAAATCCACTTGTCCCATCATGAACTCCCCACACCAAGTCAGGACCCCTAGCTCGGGGAGTGGGGGGCAATTGATGAAGGGTGATTTGGCCCGACCTCGTAACAGGAGGACACGTGGACGCAACCTGACTAATAGATGACAGCTCAGCATGACCAGCCCGCAGCAGAACAATCTCGGGTACGTATCTACCCCGGGCTAAAGTGACCTCGAGACAAGGTCAACTCGAAATGAGATCGCCTCGGTATCAGATCGCAACAAGAACACCTCGATGCCAAGGCACTTCGACACTCAGTCCTGTTCGGGACTTAAAGGCGTCAGTTCGGGGATACCGACGTGCCACTATGAGGATCCCGAAAATCCCTCCGACGGTTCTCGAACTTCACGGGATCACGCCGCGTAACAGCCAGTGTTATCTACCTCGACCGATTCGGGCGGACTCGATAAACCCTGTTAGTTGGCAGCACTATCTCCCAACTTACGCCGAAACGGATCTCATCATGACGAGGATCCCGGAACCGCTCCGCGAATCCCGCGAGGACTCCATTATATAAAGGCTCCACCCCCCGGGGTGCAAGGTATGCGTGATTTTCCTACTCTCAAGCTCTCTACTTTCAAAAGCAATTTTAGCTCGCTACTAGCCTACTGACTTAAGCATCGGAGCGACCTCGCCGGTTTAGCATTCCCGGGTTCTCTGATATCCTTGCAGGTTCAATCCACCGTCCATCTGGAATCCAGATCACCTCCAGCAGGGAGCAGCTAGATCGTGCTACATCACCATTAATCTTGAAAATAAGAGAATACAAGTAGAAGAAAAAAAAAGGGTTTATGCAGAAACCAAGCAAAGAATAGACGGCCTTAGGTTACCGAGTAAACCAAACCCACCCTTTATCTTCTCAGTTGATTATAACATACAATATATATGCATCAAGTCAAGAAACAAGCACAAGATCCATTGGACTGATTGCCATTTTAAAGAAATCCAACTACTAGCACCATTCTCTCCTAAAATTCTCACACTAGTAGTTACTTTTTGGCATCCAGAAAACTACATATTACAGACTTAAGAATTCAAAGATACCCACTCATAACCTGCATGCTAGTACTAATATTAATCAAACTAAGAGTTCAAACTAGTACTATATATAAACTCCCTGCACTAATATATTGCATACCTCAAATACAACTACTGTGCAGCGGATAGGTCTATTTTTAGATTTCTGAATGCAGACCTATAAACATTCAAAATATCAGAAAAAATGCCCCTAATTTATATCTGTCTAGGCATTGGCATCAATTTCGAACTGACATCTATCCCAATTGTAAGTAGTGCGTAATAATTTTAATCGTGGGTTAAATCGTTATTTTTTCGTCTATAATGGAAAATAATGTTGGGCCCCACTTCAGTTCCGGCTTATAAAGCCCATCTCATACATACTACAGGTCCTATTTTTCTGGTGGGTTTAATTTCATAATGAAATGGGCGGTGTTAGATCAAATTGGTAGAAGGTTGGAATGTCTTCTTTTGCATAAAATCTTGACTCGTGGAAAGGATAACAGTTTTATAGATTGGTATGGCTTCAAATTTGAGGAATTATCTCAGCATAATAATTAAATATGTTTTGGGATGCTTTTTGCCCTTTTCTTATTCCTCGTGCCAGCAAAAAAGAAACAATACCATGACCAGGGTAGTTTTGTAAGTTTGATGGATTTGTGAGTCTTTTCTTCATGGATAAGCAATGCTTTATCGCTTCATCTAAGACTATGTTTGGTTTGAAGGGAAAAGTAAGAAAAGTAATAAAAAAATAGAAAACCTATACAAGGTTTATAAAGATTTTCGTACCTTTTTCCTCTCTTTCCTTCAAACCAAACACAGCCTAAATATTTTTCATAAAATATGCCACCATCCAAGTTCTAATACTAATACCCACGGCAACTCTACCCACACCTACCTACATGAGATCACAGTCACAAATGAGAACATCTCATACTCTTATGAGATCCCAAGTCCTAAAAAAAAATGAAATGCAAGTCCACTATTTTCGAACTTTCATGGTTTGGTTCTTATAGAACTTTATGACTTTTCAGGGTTCTCTCTCTGTTTGGAGAAGGGGCCCGAGGGAGGGTTATGAAGCATGAAGAACCGAAAAAAAAAAAAAAAAAAAAAATCTTCTTTTCTGTTCTAAAGAAATCATATCATTAAACAAAATGGCATTATAAAAGCCTAGAAGGTGGTTGGTTTTGACTTTTGAGGTTTTCATCGTAAATGTCTCAACCATTTCAGATGATTCATATTATTGGAAAACTTCAATTCCTGAACGCAAGCCACTTTGTGCTAAAATTTGACCCATTTGATCCATACCCCCAATGCGTAGTTAAGGAGGCGTATGATGGTAACGAGTAACGCCAGTAGCCGAAAGAAATAAATAAAAAGAATAGCAGAGAACTTGGTTACTAAAAAATAAAGAATAGCAGAGAACTCGGCGTCCTCCACAGCTGAATCCTCAACCATTGGCCCCGTTTTACAACGTGAATTGTATTTCTTGTTTTCCGTCCTAAAAATAAATAAAAAAAAACCATCTTATATGAAAACAGATTGTTTTTTCAAAACAGAAAATACAAAAAACATGTTCTTAATTGTATGTGTTAGATGTTTTCAAAACTAAAACTAATAACATGTTCTTTGAATCTAGTTCCAAAAACATGTTTTCATCTGATTATTTAACATCATGTTCCATTAATCCTATAATCTGTATACTAAAAATTTTAAAATTTTGTTTTTGTTTTAAAAGATAATATTTTTTGTTTTTTTGCTGACATGGCATTTCCAAAAACAAATAAAAAAGACATTCATGTTAACACCTCCTTGATTTGTAAATGTTTTTTTGTAAACTGGACTGAGCCTGCACCTCTACTGACCAACAGGCCACATGCCCACAGCATTGGCTATATGCAAGTACTCTAAATCCCCATATGCAACGGTTAATACCCATTCCATAAAATGGCAAAGATGAACAATTTCAATCCATGAGTATCGCCCCAGTTGAATTGCACAATTTTTGCGCACCGCACGTATCAATACTTTAAACCATGGCTATAAGCCTATTATAAATGCTATTCAGTTAAAAATATATGGCAAGAGCACAACAGTTCTTTTTCTTTTGGTTGCAGCTAACAGGATTAGCTAAAGTACATGAAAACCCAAGGCCAAAAAACCTTGTAAAAAGTATATCCAATCATCCATCCACCTATTACAACATCGTCACCAAGAAGTCGTAAAGAGATATTAAGTCATCACCACAACCACAAGCCGACTTATCGCAGGAGGAACACCAAAAAAAACAAAAGAAAACTAGATAATATTTATGACTGAATCCATAAAACCCTTCCAACGATCCATAATCCTATATTTCAGGCCTGTAAATGAGAGAACAAAATAGACGTACAAATGAGTTACACATAACTAAAAACTGGGGAATGGAGTCAAAACAGGTTAAGAGCTCAAAAACCTGAACGTATGTCCTCAACTTAGTAAAACAATCATCAATTTTGCCTCCAATAGTACAAACTTAAAGCTCAGTTTGGAAGGAGTACAAATACAAATACGTAGAGTGCAAAACTTTATATTTTGTATTATTTGTATGTATTTGTACTGTACATATTTGTATTTCTACTCCTTCCAAACTGAGCCTAGATGAAATTCCTTGGCAGCCGTTCTCAACTTCTAATCCTATTGTTTGATTATTACTCTTTACTAAACTAGGCAAGAAATTTTGTTCATACACTCACCTTGTTAGCGATGTTGTTGGAAAGCCAATCCAACCCCTCATAAAGGCCCTCACCTGAGGTTGCACAAGTGCTCTGGATGTACCTGAAAAAAAAAAACGCCCAACAATATTAACCCAGCTGCAGGATTTTTTTAAAAGAGAATTACCAAATTCAATATAAAACTACTGCAGAAAATGAATGGAGAAATTTACCAGTGGCGTTGGCGGAGAGAGTGAAGTCCAAGTTTATCAGTTATCTCTGCAGCATTCATTGCATTTGGCAAATCTTGTTTGTTAGCAAATACGAGCAAGACAGCTTCTCGCAACTCATCCTGAAAGAAGATATTTGAGTCAGTCCATTTTTTCAAGTCTTTTCTACATCAATCCCTTTGGTCCATCCTACACAACCAACAGGCTTGAGGAGAAATGCGAGAATGTATCACTATAGAAGCTATGCAACAAAAGAAAGGCTTTGGCAGAGAAACAAACAGTAAACCAGAAGATGATGATGCTAGAAACTCAACTCAGCACCATATATAAAGTCTAAGTTGCTATTGCATTGACATCACTGTCAACCACATTTTACTAGAGACCAACTTACCATTCTTGCATTTACTGAAGTTTACACTGCATAGCTTCTTATCAGTGCCATAGAATTCTTGTCTGAAGGATCTAATATAATTAGTATAGTGTCAGATCAAGAGGGGGAAGGGGATTTGAAATATGAAAATTGACCAGAATTGTCCCGGATAACTTGGACCACCCATGCCCCAATAATAAATGAATAGTTACTTATTTATTTATTTTACAAAATTAAGTAAATTATTATCCATAGATTTTTATTTATTTAATTTACTAAATTATTCAATTAGTTAATAATTTATTTTACTAACAAATTATTTCTCTTTCTCCCCGAGCCTAATAATTTAGGGCTATCAATAGGTTAGGTCTGCGTTGGGCAGGGGTGGAGCTAAATCTAAATGGGATTAGGGGGGGTAATTTAGGGCTATCAATAGGTTAGGTCTGGGTTGGGCAGGAGCAGAGCTAGGAATTTTTTATGAGGGGTGCCAAAATCTAAGTGAATTGGAGTAGGGGAAATAAATATGGGGGAAAAACTATTGGGGTGGGGAGTGGGAAAATATACATGAAGAGTGGGGATTTGTTGGACCGTAGGCAAGGTTCTAAATATCGATAAGCCGGTAGGGGCATATCGGGCAATATCGATAGTGTTTTCTTTATTTTCTTTTATTTTTTTTTATTTTTTTTTTCAAAACTGGTTCAGGGGGCGGTTTAAGGCTCCTCCACCCTCTGAATCGGTCAGAACCCCGATACACCCTCTGTACAGGCGTATTGGGGAGCTCCCGAAATGATACGTATCGGCCGATACGTGTCGATACTTTGAACCTTTGGCCATAGGGGGCCATGGTTCCTTGGGGTCCCCCTGTCACCGCCCCGGGGTTAGGATTAAACCTATTCTTAGCCCACGTAGGCTTGGACTTTATATCAACGGAACATATTCAGGCCCAAGCCTGAGTAGGGCCGGACCATCGGGCCTAGATCTTAATCCCAAGCTCGACCCCCATATAAAGCCCAAAGCCCAGCCAAGAAATTGAGAAAAAAAGATATGTATTCTTTATTTAACAACAAAATTGATTTACTTATATTAAGTTGACTTCAAAATTGAAAATTTTATTTATTTATTTATTGTTTATTTTATTAAATTAAATATATTATTATCCATAAATTTCTATTTATTTTAAGTAAATCCTTTTTCCTAAAAACTATTAATTAAAAATTTTACCTTTTGCAAATTCATTTTTCATATACAATAATTTAGCTTTTGCGAGCCCCTCCGCTTGTATGGCCAAGAAGACAAAATCAAGCAGACGACATAAATAAAACAAAATGAAGACATATAACTGAATTAAGAGAAATTTCTATTATAGAAGAGGCTGCAAATTCATATTGATAGTTTTTTTATTTTTAATTATCAGTAATTCATTTTTACAAATATGCTTTTTATGGCTAGGTGAATGGGCCATAAAATGGGAGTAGCCAGCCCTCTCCCAAATCCAAAAATCCCCTAACCCTTATGAAAGCAGGATTCAATCCCAGGTCTCCATTACAACCAGCCAGAAACTTTATCAATAAGCTAACTAGCACCTTCCTCTTCTATAAATATGTCATGCGCACAAATATAACACCAATTATTAAAATCATAACATACCTCATTCAGCATCCTGTGTAACTCATCCCTTGCCTCAACAACTCGATCTCTGTCATTACTATCCACCACAAAAATAAGACCCTGAGTGTTTTGGAAGTAGTGTCTCCACAGAGGACGAATCTATACAAGAAGCATAGAATGTTAATTAGTTAGATTGACACCACACTTCAGCCATAGGCTCTCTCCAGTGATAAAAGGCCATATACATATTTGGAGCTGACCAATTAACAGAAACATAAGAAAAAGAAAACAAAGAAAGGAGGAAATGGAAAGAGCTTATGTGGGTAAGAAGCAAAATCCATAAATACAATTAGTTCCTGCATATGATTTTAAAACAAACAACAGAAGCTCTTACCTTGTCCTGGCCACCAACATCCCATACGGTGAAGCTAATGTTCTTGTATTCCACTGTCTCCACATTGAATCCTGCAAAAGATATCAGATTGTATTACTAAAATGATCGACAATTAGATTCTAACCGAAACAGAGAAGAGATCAAAATATATAATACATTGAGGAAAAGACAGGAGACATTTGCAAGATATCAAAATTCTCATAATAAAAAACAACAAGAGCAATAAATCTACCTTTTACACCTACAATTTTTTTTGAACCTTGTACATCTCCGAGTATATCAAAAACACATAGTATGACCATGAATTGATTGATGTACAAAGAGCTCAACAACGCCAAAAGTTGAAGGTCTGTAAATCTTGGGCTGACAAGCATGATGACTCAGGTTTGAGTCTGAGAGAGGCCACTTTGTGCCAAAAAAAAAGGTCATGAAACATCCAATAGATATCATCAAGAAGAGAGCACAAGCTACTAATTATACTAGGTTTGTTGTCATGAAATGAGAAGTTCTGCATGGATCATCTTGTCTGATTTAAACAGCAATATGCAACATGTCCCCAAAATTTGGGGGGAGGGGGGGAAATGGTTCATTTTTCTATTTGCTTTGACAGCAACAATCAGTGAATTTTATTAAAATGGAAAGAAATCCCCTACATTCAAAAGGTTTTGGAATGAAGGGAGAAGTACAAACACAGTCAAGTGCAGACATATAAGAAGCCCTATTAAGTAGCTAATTTTTTGTTACCCTTGATCTTGCTAAAGAGTCAGCAAGCTGTTGGAAGATCAGGGTGTCCACTCCAGCAGATCTTAACCCAATTTTAAATCCTGAGCCTTTTGGCATAGTGGTAGCTTTCAGATTAGAAGGTTTTAGTCTATTCTGATCCTATTGGTTGATGAGACTCCACTTGTGCAAAGATGATGTCATTATCACAGGGTCTTAGGTTGATCGGCAGCTGTTGTTCCTGAGAAGGTGAAGGAAGAGGAAGACATATGTAGCCATAGATTTGTTGACTGATGGTGTTCAGGGTTCTGAAACCCCATCAGAGAGGGTATTGGTTGATGAGACTCCACTTGTGCAAAGATGATGTCATTATCACAGGGTCTTAGGTTGATCGGCAGCTGTTGTTCCTGAGAAGGTGAAGGAAGAGGAAGACATATGTAGCCATAGATTTGTTGACTGATGGTGTTCTGGGTTCTGAAACCCCATCAGAGAGGGTATTGGTTGATGAGACTCCACTTGTGCAAAGATGATGTCATTATCACAGGGTCTTAGGTTGATCGGCAGCTGTTGTTCCTGAGAAGGTGAAGGAAGAGGAAGACATCTGTAGCCATAGATTTGTTGACTGATGGTGTTCAGGGTTCTGAAACCCCGTCAGAGAAGGTAGAGGAATGACATCTGGCTGAACATCTTGTTCAGATGGATACAGAAGTCAGTAAATTCTCTTCTTAGAAGGTTAGACAATTTTACTATTTTCAGTTCATCTTATTGCCAACGGTAGAAAACAAAAACAAATTGATACATGGTGAAAGCATAAATGGAAAAAAAAAAAAAAACTTACCAGTCTTTTTATAAAAATTAATTAGCACCCTTGGCATCATAGCCACATCCATAGCTCTATGTGTCAAAATTTCTCTTTTACCATTGCAAGCAAGATAACATAAATATCTATTAATATGTGGAATAACAGAAGGTTCCATCGTATAGCCTCTGGGCCTTAAACAAATGGAGGGCTCTTGAAGGCTTCCCTCCCATATTGCTTCAAGTAAATCTGAATTAAGGGCCAGTAACAGTTTCTTCTTTTGTTTCCCCTTTTTGGTAGCTTTTTGATAATAAGATAAACGTGTCAAGATCCATGCACCAAAAAGCAGTTGAATCCAGACAATAAAATGACATCATAATGATGATTTGCATGCAACAACTGATACCAGATCCAAGGAATTTAATTCATCGTTACTTTCACCATTGTTTCACTTGATTCTTTTAAGATCCAACATCTACATTATATAGAGAGAGCGGAAGTGATTAACGTGGAAGATATTTTTAGACTATTAACAGACAGATCTGTAGAAACATTGACGAATCCACATTCCACACTGCAATTCAAGATTTGCAACAAAATTATGCACAATTTAGTGCATGCATAATAGTGATTTAGAAGTTAGGAATCATATTGACAAATAGAAGAGTCGTTTGGGACCAATAGGAAGGCACCGTTTTAAAGAAAACTTAAAGAAATGGAAATTTTGAATTGGGTTAAATCCTACATTGAGTACTTACCAATGGTAGGAATCGTTGTGACAATCTCACCAAGCTTGAGCTTGTACAATATCGTAGTCTTACCAGCAGCATCAAGCCCAACCATCAGAATGCGCATCTCCTTCTTGGCAAAAAGTCGACTGAAGAGCTTCGTGAAAGTTAGCCCCATCCTCCTTGAGCTATGACGTCCCTCCACGGTTGAGACAAGAAAACAAAAATGAAATCAGGCAATGAGAAAACCAAAATGGGAACCAAAGCGATGCACCGCCACAACATCATCAGAACCATCAGCTTTCTCAAAGAATCAAACCACATGATTCCAATAATAATTGAAAAGAAATCAAAACTGGCTAATTGCAATATTCTGAAAAGGAATTTGGAATATGAGAACATTCGAATCCAATAAACGATAAATCCTCAACACCTTGGCTAAAAAGTCATCAAATACATCTTATAAATCTCAAATAAAGCCCAAATGATCAACCGAAACAGAACTTTGGGTAAAAATTCTGTTCATTCGAACGGATCTAAATCTAAAAGAACGAACCCGTATAAAGGAGAACAGGCAAAGCTCTAAGCCATCTCCATACATGATATAAAGGACCTCACTGGGCTCACTTGAGAATTCAGATCCTATTCTGACGTTGTTTGGTGAAGAAAAAACGACATGACCAATTACATCTATTGGATCCAAAAGATCTCTAAATAATAAGGGAAAAGCTCCCCCTATCAACTCAATACAACAAAATCCAAGCCTTCGGCTGCACAAAAGCACATTGGAATCCCTGAATCTACCTCCAGAAAAACTCAAATCGGAACAGAGATCATTCGAATCCTTGATTGGTTGATATGCTCTAAGGCATGCATGAAGGACTCAAAACAAATTCAAATAGCTAGTAGATCTGTCACTTAAGCTTAAGAAATCAAACAGAAAGAAGAAGCCTTCTGCCATCAAAATAAGCAACGACGATATACCTTCCGAAAACTTCACAGATGGACCGACTTCGCGAGGGCGAGGGCGAGAGAGAAGGCTCACAACAGCGCGCAAAATGGGAGAGACTCAGAAAAGGAGGAATGTGGATACAAAAAGAAATATTCCAGTGGGAAAAAATAAAAAGGAGAAGAGCAAATAGGAAAAAGACGAAGGATTGTTGTACTAAAATATCCATTCACTTTGATTTAAATAACGAGAATGTCCCCGTCATCGCCATGGGCAATGGAAGTTAGAAATGCTTGATCATGAGCCACTGCTTCGCGCGGGAAGCAAAATCTCGTCTTTGATGATGAGTGGGATTAAAGATTAAAATAGAACTGTGAAATTGGAATTTTTCTCTCACCTGTCTTTCATGTTTCATATCTATTTAGAGACCTGGCGCCTCACACGCACAACCTAGCATCCTATCATGCATTGGGATTAGGGAATATCTCCCATACTTATTAGTGAATTGGGAAACATTCCCAATGCACGGTGGATGTGTATGTGAGGCGCCCATTTATGAGAAAGTGAAGAGGGGTTTCTCACAAATGGGTGCCTCACAAGCACATCCACTATACATTGGGAATATCTCCTGTGAATAATAACCAATAAATACGGGAGGTGTTCCCAATGTATGATAGGATGTGCGTGTGAGGAACAGATCCAATTTGTGTCTTGTTTTTATGAACGTTTTGCGATAAAAATTTATTAAAACACAGTTATGCATTAATTCAGCATTTGGCCCCATCATAGTGATAAGTATAAATACTCATAAAAGTTGTTCTTGATTTATGTGCATGCATAGTTGGAGAAACTTATTTTAATGCTGTCCTCAATATATGTATTTGGTTCAGTTTATATTTATTGAATAAAAGTTTGTACATATGGTCTATTTCTTATGTTTGCAACGTTCATATTAGCTTTTTCGGATATTCTCTCCTAAACAGGTAGTAGTGGATTCTTTATTCTTGAAGTCTTGGCATAAGTGTAGCAGATCCGGCCCAGTCTTCTGTTCTGATCCGATCAGGTCCATATTTGGGATGTGTGGCCGTAGACCATGTCGGAAGCTTTGTGCGCAGTAGATCCGATCTCCAAATAATTTGCACCGATCGTGACGTCTTATATATATATAATAGAAATATAATTAAAATCCATTTTGTAAATATATTTTTTAACTTTCTTTCTTGTTTTATTATCTCTGCATCGGTTGAAGATTTAAAAAAACAATAATAATGACAACAAATGTTAATATGATATGAATTGAGACCTCACAATTCCAGTTAATAAAAAAAAAAAAATCGTGACCACACAATCCATTTGTATTGGCATGTGTGCCATTTTATGAAGCTCGGTGGCCCGAGTCTCACTTTATAACCTCTGCTCCCATAAAATTAGCAATTCACATTTGCTAGACAGTGACATAGTGTGGTAGCTCTTTGCTGAAACAAGTAAATCACAACCATTGATTTGCTGTTGAGATTTTTATGTAACCTATGATTCTAGTTTGCTGGTATACTCCCCCCCCCCAAAAAAAAATATATATATATATATATATAATTACTTAAATCTCCTCTCTATTTTATTGACAAATATCAAGATAATGTTTGGTTTGTCATATCAATTGGTTCCCCGAATTTCATGATTTGGATTGGATGCCCCAAGCTCAAAGAAGTAGTTTCATGAATTTGGCTGATTCCATGGTTCAAAGCATCTATGCATCAATACAGCCAAAGATGTGTACCGAGAGTTTCAAATGGCATTTATGATTAAACACATTAAAACTCTGAAGCATTTTAAAAATGATATGGTGTATCAGATGCATTGTATACTTTGAATCATGGCCGATTCTCAAATTGATTTCTAACTGACATGACATATCAATGGCGTGAAAACTACCTAACCCCATGAAGCTTCAAAATGTCAAGATTCTTTTAGCACTTTATTTGGTGACTAAAATTAGGGATGGCAATTTTTCCCATCCCTGATGAGGACTCAATTTTCCGGGGCCAGGGATGGGGATAAGGATTAATAGGAATTTCCGATCGGTGTTGGGGTTGGAGATAGGGATTGAGGTCCCTGCCTCGCTCCGACTCCAATTATATATGATGATGCGCAATCCGGCCAGTCCTAACTGTCAACGACCTTGCCTCTGAACTGAGTAGCAGGGAACCTGAAACGGAGGAGATGAGGAAGGTCCGGGGAGAACCCGGTGTAAAGGCTCCGAAGCTTAAGTTAGAATCCTTCAAAGGCAAGATAAAACCAGATAGCGCAAAGTTTGCATACCTCCTCTTTGGGGGAGTGGAGAACTTTTTATAACCACCTCGCGCACTCACTCCTAGACTCTTGTCAGGTTGAGAATGAGTATTTCCGTGCTTCTGCCAGTTCGGGCGTCATCGCCTCTGCTGGGGCAGAACCGTCACTGCTCCTTTTGTCGGAGCCGTCTCTGTAACTGGAGGTAGCGGTGACAGGTGACGGTGGCAGGTGGCCGTTTGAAGTGCGGCCGTCAAGCGTCAGATTCCAAGTCAGTCAGGTGCGTCGCCCTTGGATACGGACTCCTTCGGTGTCAGGTACGGTGTGGTTCGTCCAGTTCAATGCTCTGGAAGCGAGGTGCCTGGAGCGATGCGTGAGGCGAAGTCTTGAGTTCGGATAAGGGGGGAGGGTCCCGAACTGTCATAAGACGGGCCAATTCGGGTCTCTGCTTTGTGTGACTTGGAGCCAAAGGGAGAGTTCGGGCTCCTCGTAGGGAGTTTGAACTCTAAGTAGGGAGTTCGGGCACCTTGCAGGGGGTTCGGGCTCCTCGTAGAGAGTTCGAGCTCTAAGTAGGGAGTTCGGGCATCTTGTAGGGAGTTCGAACTCCAAGTAGGGAGTTCGGGCTCCTCGTAGGGAGTTCGGCCGCCAAGTAGGGAGTTCGGACCGCTGGTCTCTTCCCTTTGGTGTTTGTATCCTCGGTGCGCTGTTTTAAGTGCCAAGCTACTTGTTTTTTGCCACGTGGTGTGATTTGCGAGATCGGGCCAAATCTTCCTTCATCAATTGCCCCCCACTCCTCGTGCTAAGGGTCTTGCCCTGGCGCGGAGAGTTCGCAAGGTGTCAGGTAGATTTGTTCTGCACTTTGAATCTTGGTTCTGCTGGCACGAGGTGCGTTGTCAGGGTTTCTTGGGCTTCTTCGAGTGTCCAGTTAGGCGGGAAGCGCGCCGGCCTGTCTAAACGCTGATAGATGTGGCGGTGCGTGCGTTTATTTCAAAATTTCAAAAAAAGCGCGCCACTTGGGGGGCACGATAGCGGGCGTCTTTTCAAATTTGAAAAGGCGTGCCGCTGCCATTTTTTCTGAGGAGACGTGTGCTGGCGTTCCATCAGTTTCGAGAAGATGTGCGCCAATCACGTCTCGGTCTCGGGGGACGTGCGGTCAATGCGGCTGTAGGCCGTCGGATTGGCTTTGATCTAAGCCGTTGCCTTTCGGTCACTGTGAGCATAAATAGCAGGGGGGGACCCTAGTTGTTGTCACTTCTGTATTTCTTTCGAGCTCGCGTCTGAGTTTCAACTCGCATCCAGTTCGCGTCCAGGTTTTTTCACTTCGCGCTCAAGGTCTTCCGCTCGTCCGAGCTCCTGCGGTCTACAACTTTTGTCCGGGTGAGTACTTTCCTGGATCTCATCACTCCCGATGTCTAGCTCGGATGGCTCAGATAATCCTTTCAGCGGGTCTGATGCAGGTTCTACGAACCAAGTTGCATCCCCCGATAGCCCTAGCGAGCCGGAGGTAGAGCTCGAGGAAGAGTTCGAGCTCGTAGGCCGCGGCGCTTCGGGTAGTTTGGCGTCCACCTCTCGTCGGGGTCGGACGTTAGACAAGTTCGACCCTTCGACCATGACACCCGAGGGGCTCCAATCCCTCATTACTTACTATAACTTGCCCAGGGAGTATGCTTATTTCATACCTTCGGGTAGCTTTCATTGGGAACACGGTCCTGATGAGATCGTGATATTCTGGGAGCAGCTTGCCGCGGGGCTGCGATTGCCTTTCCATCCCCTCTTAGTCAAAGTCTTGAACCATTTCGGCGTGACGATCGGCCAGCTTCACCCGAATTCCATTCGAAACTTGGTGGGGACAATCTCCTTATTCTGTGACGAGAGCTTTCTGTTGGACTTGGAGATTTTTTCTTCAATCTTGATGCTTAAGAAGCAAGCGGGTCCCCTCCCCGGGCGCAGGCGGGCTTACTACCTGTCTCCTCGCCCGGGCTTTAAGCTTTTACACGAGCTCCCCAACAAGGTCCTAGCATGGAAGCGGGACTATTTCGGGGTGCGAAGTGTGCTGGGTGGCCTTTTCAGACTGGGTGGGGGATGGCCGCTCCTGACTTCGGGGTCACGCTTGACAAGGAGACGGCGAAGGGCCTCCGGCAATGGGCGCGGCTTGGGCTGAAGTATCAACAGTATCTGACGGAGGCCAAGCTCATTGCGGCCGGCCTGAGCTCGGGTAGGTTCTTCACTTAGAGACTCTTATCTTGCTATCTTTTCTTGCTTTTTACTAATGGCGAACTTCTTTTCGCATGTGTGATGGATTCGCGAGGGACCCGGGGTGGGCACTTGTTTCAAGGTATGAAGAGGAGAAAGCGGGTCGCCAAGCGAACTCACGCCGAGATGCCCCAGGATGCGGAGCCCGAGGTGCCGGGCTATCAGCCAGAATATCCGCCCAGGGAGCCCGAGATGGTCCCTCCGATGCAGGAGCCGGCAGGGGGCCCTTATGCTGAGACTACATACACAGGGGCTCCTACATACTCCGGTGCTCCTGCTTACTCCGGGTCTGCTCATACGCGAGCTGGGCCCTCGGGCTCGGGAGCCCCGGGGAATTTCAGGAGTGTGTTGATGCCAACCCATGCTCTTCAAAAGAGTAAAGAGGCTATCTTCCCCGAGGAGGTCGCGGCGTAGACTGATCTCCCTCTGCATCAAGTGGCCTGTCGTGCCGTTACCCATGCCATGGTGGTAAGTGTTCTCCTTTTTTAGAGCTCTTTGGCTTTTGTTTTGTTGGTTCTTTTGATTATTTGGTCTCTTTTGGCAGGTGAATTCTTCTATTCACGCCTTGGCGGCTCAGGTGGAGAGGAGCTCGAGGCAGGCGCGAGCTGCCGAAGAGGCTTGTCGCACTGCCGAGGAGGCTGCTCGTGCTGCTGAGGAGGCTGCTCGTGCTGCTGAAGAGACTGCTCGTTTTTCACGGATCAGGCAGGCGAGGTCTCAGAGAGATGCCGAGGCCAGGGGAGTGGTGGTGAAGCACATGGCAGACTTGAGGCTGGATCTGCAGCATCAGGTCGAGTATCTTCAAGAGGACATCAGGGAGAGGACGCAGATCTTTTCTCAAGGTATCGAAGATGCCAAGAAGAAGGTCGTCGATGAGTACATCGCTTCGCCGGGTTTTGATGATCTGATGGTGGATTCATATAGGAGGGGTTTTAAACTAAGCCGGTGGATGATCCGGAACACGTACCCCGAGCTCGATGTTAGCGCCATATCCACTTCGCGCATAACTCAGGAGATGGCTAATGCTGCTGACGCCGAGCCAAACTCCGAGGGCGAGGCGGGGCCTTCGGGTTTTGTCGAAGTGCCTTCTGATGATGAAGAAATAGCTCCGGGCTTGTAAATTTTTTTGTTTTTTTTTTGTACTACCCTACTTTTGAAATGGAATGACTTTTGTTTAAGTGCTGGTTATTCTTTCTCCCGAACTGAGCATATTTGCCGAACTGACTATACATCCGGTCTGTTTTCTGCCTGGGTTACCGCACTGGCACGGCCTGTTTTCTTTGCTTGCTTGTGTCGAGGTTCCTTTGTTAGCTTGGCATCCTAGCCCGTAGGCTTTGGTGGTGATTTTATCCACTTTGCTTGGCGGTCTATAGGTAGTATCGCCTTAGGTTGACAATGTTCCATGCTCGAGGTACTTGTTTTCCCTCTAGGGTTTCGAGCTCGTATGCCCCCCCGAGTGCTTTCTTTACTCTGTAGGGTCCTTCCCAATTTGGTCCGAGTTTTCCTACGCCGGGTTCGGGTACCATGACCTTACGGAGAACCAGGTCGTCGACGCGGAAGTTCCTCTTCTTTACTCTAGCGTTATAGTACCGAGCTACCGTTTGCTGTTAGGCCGTAGTTCGGATGTGCGCGAGGTCTCTCACCTCGTCTAGTAGGTCGAGGTTGGTGTGTAACTCGTCTTCGTTTGTCTGCTCGTCGTATGCTTCTAGTCGCAGCGTAAGTACTTCGATTTCCGCCGGGATTACCGCCTCGGTGCCGTAGGTGAGGTTAAAGGGGGTCTCTCATGTGGCGGTTTTTTCCGTGGTTCGGTGAGCCCATAGAACACTTGGTAGCTCGTCCGCCCACAACCCTTTAGCTCGGTCTAGTCGTGCTTTCAGTCCGCGGAGGATGGCTCTATTCATTACTTCTGTTTGGCCATTTGCCTGCAGGTGTGCGACCGACGTGAAGTTCTGACTAATTCCCATATTTTGGCACCATTCTTGGAACTTGATATCCTCGAACTGTTTGCCGTTGTCGGAGATCAGTACCCGAGGTAGCCCGAAGCGACATACTTTGTTCTTCCAAAAGAAGTTCTGTATGTTTCGGGCTGTAACTGTTGCCAGGGGTTCAGCTTCTATCCACTTTGTGAAGTAATCTACTGCCACCACTAGGAATTTTCTCCCGCCTGTCGCTGGTGGGAATGGCCCCAGAAGGTCGATGCCCCATTGGGCGAAGGGCCATGGACTGGTGAGGTACTTGAGGTCGAAAGCAAGCTGATGGTGGATATTAGCATGCTTCTGACACTTGTCACATTTTCTGACGAGCTCGATGGCCTCAGTCTTCATCGTTGGCCCATAGTATCCTTGTCGAAGTGCCTTTTGAGCGAGGGCTCCGCCCCCCAGGTGTCCGCCGCACAAGCCTTCATGAGTGTCGCGGAGTACGAGCTCGGCTTCGGTAGGGCGCAAGCATCGCAGGTAGGGAAGCGTGTAGGATCGTCGGTACAACCGTTCGTCTATTATGACGTATTTGGCTGCCTGGCACTGCACCCTCTTGGCTGCATTGCGGTCCGCAGGGAGGGTTCCGTATAGCAGGAAGCTCGCGAGTGGGTCGATCCAGCTCGGCTCTGCTTTAGAGACGGGAGCGACCTCTTCTGCCCCACTGAGAATGCTGGGCCGAGGTAAGTCCTCTATGTACACGGTTCTCATGGCGTTGTGGCTCGTGCTGGCTAGTCGGGACAGGGCGTCGGCCTTAGTGTTCTCTGACCTCGGGATTTGCTTGATGAAGTGTGACTGGAAGTTGAGCAGAGCCTCCTTTACTTTTGCCAAGTATGCAATCATAGTGAGCTCGCGTGCTTCGTACTCTCCTGTAACTTGCTTGACCACAAGCTGGGAATGCCTGTAGATAATTACGTGCTTTGCTCCGACCTTGTGCGCTAGGTTCAGCCCGGCTATCAGTGCCTCGTACTCTGCCTCGTTGTTGGATGCCGCGAACTCAAAGCGTAGTGTGTATTCCAACTTTGCTCCGCTCGGGCCGTGTAGCACTATTCCGGCCCCACTGCCCTGCTGGTTCGAGGAGCCATCTACGTGAAGGATCCAGGGCTCCTCATCCCAGTTCGCGTTTGGTCTAACCAGGAGAGATGCTACACTGGCTGCTACTTCACGGGGTTCAAACTCTATTGGCTTAGGAGCTCCGAGCTCGCCTGAGCTGGGGATCTCGGGCTCGACCGGCTCAGGGGCTTCGAGGCTAAACGTGCATTTGGCGATAAAATCTACCAAAGCTTGGGCCTTAATAGCAGTTCTTGGCTTGTACTAGAGGTCGTACTCGCTGAGTTCGACGGCCCATTTCGTCAGTCGACCGGAAACCTTAGGTTTGAGTAAAACTTGTCTCAGAGGTTTGTCAGTCAGGACGATGATGGTGTGAGCTTGGAAGTACGGACGGAGTTTACGAGTTGCTATCACCAGTGCGTATGCTAGCTTTTCTATCTACGGGTACCTTATCTCTGCTCCCTGCAAAATTTTACTAACATAATATATGGGTCGCTGGACCCGGTCTGTTTCTTTTATTAGTAAGTGACTAACTCGTCGCTTGTCGAGAGGTACAGTTCTAAGACCTCGCCCTCCTCGGGCCGGGCTAAGGTTGGCACACTAGCGAGGTAACCTTTTAGCTCGTCAAACGCGAGTTGGCAGTCTTGGGTCCACTCGAACCCTTTGCCTTTGATTGCTTTGAAGAAAGGTAGGCAGCGGTCTGCTGATTTGGACATGAAGCGGCTTAGAGCGGCTATGCGGCCGTTTAGCCTCTGAACTTCTTTTACTTTTCGAGGCGGTCTCATATCTAGGATGACTTTTATCTTGTCCGGGTTGGGGTTCAATTTGTTGGGGTTCAATTTCATGCTAAACTGACGCAGGATTTGGAAGACAAAATCTAAGTCTTGTATTAATTCTTGTGAAAACTGTGTCTTGACGACCATGTCGTCTACATAACACTCTATCTTCGTGCCAATCAGGGGCCGAAACAGCCTATTTACAAGTCTCTGGAAGGTTGCCCCGGCATTTTTTAATCCGAAGGGCATGACCTTGTAACAGTACAGGCCGAACTCGGTTATGAAGCTGGTTTTTTCCTCATCGGACTGGTCCATCCGGATTTGGTTGTAGCCTGAGTAGGCGTCCAGGAAGCTTAGCAACTCATGTCCCGAGGTCGCGTCCACTAGGCGTTCAATTCTGGGGAGGGGGAAGCAATCTTTCGGGCAAGCTCGGTTCAGGTCGGTGTAGTCGACGCACATGCGCCACTTGCCGTTCGCCTTTTTTACCAGCACAGGGTTGGCCACCCAGCTCGGGTAATGGACTTCCCTTATGAAGTCTGTTGCGAGGAGCTTCTCGACCTCCTCGTCGACCGCCCTCCAGCATTCCGGGGCTAAGTTGCATTTCTTCTGTCTAACAGGTTTGACTACAGGGTCAGTGTTAAGTTTGTGAGTTATAAGGCCAGGGTCAATACCGGGCATATCGGCCGTGGACCAGGCAAAAATATCTAAATTTTGAAGTAAAAAACTCACCAGTTCGGTTCGTAGGGGTCCCTCGACGGAAGCACCGATCTGGAGTGTGCGAGCTGGGTCCGTAGCCAAAGTCGGGATTGCGACTGTTTCCTCTGTGGGCGAAGCTCGTTCCTCGCCTTGCTCTGCAGGCCGCTCCAGTTCGAGGTCATCGGCTGCCTTGGTTTTTCCCTTCAGGGCGGCAACATAACCTTTGCGGGACTCGAGCTGGTCGCCCCGCGCTACCCCCACACCGAAGTCCGTAGGGAACTTCATGGCCAAATAGTAGGTGGAGACCACCGCCCGTAGGATATGCGTGATCGGCCGCCCTATTATGGCATTGTATGGGGAGGGGGTCGCGACCACCAGGAAATCATTGTTGAGTCTGACCGCACAAGGCCATGTGCCGACTTCCACGGGTACTGTTATTTTTCCGAGGGGCCTGACTTCCTCTCCGCTGAAACCCACCAGGGGAGTGTTCACGGGCTTCAGTTCGCTCCTCTGTAACTGTAGCTGGTCAAATGCTGATTTAAAGAGGATGTCTGCTGAGCTGCCCGAATCTACGAGTATGCGTCTGACTTCGAAGTCGCTGATCCTTAGTTTAATGACAAGCGTGTCATCGTGGGGGTAGTGGACCCCTCGCGCGTCGTCTTCCGTGAAGAAGATTGGTTCTTCGGTCTTTGGTCTCTTTGGGGGGTTCCGTTCCTCGAGGGCCGCTTCGCGAACTGAAGTCCGGGCTGTTGCCGAGGTACACCCTGCTACTACCGAACCTCCCACAATTACATGGACGGTTCGGCAGGTCTGCTGCTAGATTCCGGGGCATCCTTTTCGTGCTCCCCTTGCCGACCTGCCTTATTGTTATTATTGTTGTGCTGTACAAAGTTTCTCAAGTATCCGCGATGGATGAGCCCCTCAATCTCGTCCCGGAGATTATTACACTGCTCGGTACTATGACCATGGTCTCTATGGAAACTACAATACAAATTCTTATTTATTTCGTTCGGATTTCCCTTTAGGCGAGGTGGCCACTTCACGTATGGGGCGTCCTTGATCGTCATTAAGATCTCGGTCCGCCTTGTGTTTAACGACATGTAATCCGTCCGAACTGTTAGGGGAGCTCGGAACGACTGGTTCGGCTTCGGCTCTCGAGCCGGGTTTTTCCTGTCGACTGGGTTGGAGGGCTCGCCTTCCCTCTTTCTTTTCTCATTCCCGCCTTCGGTTCGTTGGTTGATTTCTTCCTCTGTCCTCATGAACTTGTCCGCGAGCTTGAGGAATTCGGCCACGGTTGCGGGCTGGTTAGCTAACATGTGCCATTTGAATTCTTTGTGCGTTACCCCTCTTTTTGCCACCGCGGGGTCCAACCGCGGTATCTGCAAGCATGCTTCATTGAATCGCTTGATGTAGCCCCGTATGGATTCTCCTTCCCTTTGGACTACTCCGAAGATGCTTTCCTCTGTTCTGGGGCACTGTTTGCTGGTGACAAAGTGTGCGGTGAAGACCTGCACGAACTGAGCCCAGCACTTTATCGACCCGGGGGCCAGGTTCCTGTACCAAGTGCGGGCTACCCCCCTGAGGGTGGTGGTGAAGGTCACGCACATGCACGATTCGCTGGCCCTGGCGAGGTGCATTTGGGACTGGAAAGCGTTAATGTGGTCGTTGGGGTCGAAGGACCCGTCATACTTGTCCAGAGGTGGGAGCTTGAAATCTCTGGGCAAGGGGACCGCCAGGAGTTTTGATGTGAGGGGGGAAGGAACTGAGAGAATCGGGGCGGCTCCTACCTCGTCCGAGCTCGTCTCTTCTTTGCCTCTGAGCTCTGACAGGACACGGGTGGCGGTTCGGCGACTTTCCTAGCGCCTTCGTTGTTGAGTGGGCCTTGTACTGGCGCTGCTGGCCTCCGTGTTGCCGAGCTCGATGGGCCGGAATGCTGGTAGTCTGCTGCTGCCAGGGTGCTGAATCGGTTTTCCGTGAGTGGGAACTCGGGCTTGGAGCACCGAGGTGCCAATCTCGCGGGCGAGGTTGCCGACCCGCCTGCGAGCTGCGTGGCGGGGATGATTTTTTTCTCTCTTCGGCCTGGGAACGAGGCCTGGCTGTTAGGGGGGTTTCTGGGGCTTGGAGGCCTTTCCTTGGTGGGGGCGTCCATCCTGCGGGGAGGCCTTGACCGGCCTCGGAGCAGGGTGGCGAGGTGGAAGTAGTGGTTGGTTCAGTGGTAGTTGGGGGAACTGCTGTTCATAGTGATACTGGGAGATGTTGTGCAGCACTTGGTGCTGGTGAAGCTGGTGTTGTTGGAACTGTTGCATTTGGCCTTGCATTGCCCGCATGCACTGCATCAGGTCGTCCAACCGGTTTTGGCTCGCTGTCAGGGGGATGGTAGTCGGTTCAGTAAAGGTTGTCTCAATAGGGGGAGGAAAGGGGATGCTTGTGGCAGGAAGGTTTACGGGCGCCACTGCTTGTGGCGCATTCAAGCTGAGGATTCCATTCACCGAAAGGGGGATGGTGAACTGTCCAACGCACACCACGGGAACTTGAAGTTGTTCCCCGATGGTGTTTGTCTCCGTGCCACGTCCGGCGTTGCTGGAAGAGGCCATGAGTGTTGGGTTTTTTGCAGAAGAAAAGGAGGTTATGAGAGTTTGGAGGGAGGCTTTTTGAAGCGTTTCCCACAGACGGCGCCAATTGATGATGCGCAATCCGGCCGGTCCTAGCTGTCAACGACCTTGCCTCTAAACTGAGTAGCAGGGAACCTGAAACGGAGGAGATGAGGAAGGTCCGGGGAGAACCCGGTGTAAAGGCTACGAAGCTTAAGTTAGAATCCTTCAAAGGCAAGATAAAACCAGATAGCGCAAAGTTTGCATACCTCCTCTTTGGGGGAGTGGAGAGCCTTTTATAACCACCTCGCGCACTCACTCCTAGACTCCTGTCAGGTCGGGAATGAGTATTTCCGTGCTTCTGCCAGTTCAGGCGTCATCGCCTCTACTGAGGCAGAACCGTCACTGATCCTTTTGTCGGAGCCGTCTCTGTAACTGGAGGTAGCGGTGACAGGTGACGGTGGCAGGTGGTCGTTTGAAGTGCGGCCGTCAAGCGTCAGATCCCAAGTCAGTCAGGTGCGCTGCCCCTGGATATGAACTCCTTCGGTGTCAGGTACGGTGTGGTTCGTCCAGTTCAATGCTCTGGAAGCGAGGTGCCTGGAGCGATGCGTGAGGCGAAGTCTTGAGTTCGGATAAGGGGGGAGGGTCCCGAACTGTCATAAGACGGGCCAGTTCGGGTCTCTGCTTTGTGTGACTTGGGGCCAAAGGGAGAGTTCGGGCTCCTCGTAGGGAGTTTGAACTCTAAGTAGGGAGTTCGGGCACCTTGCAGGGGGTTCGGGCTCCTCGTAGGGAGTTCGAGCTCTAAGTAGGGAGTTCGGGCATCTTGTAGGGAGTTCGAACTCCAAGTAGGGAGTTCGGGCTCCTCGTAGGGAATTCGAACCGCTGGTCTCTTCCCTTTGGTGTTTGTATCCTCGGTGTGCTGTTTTAAGTGCCGAGCTACTTGTTTTTTGCCACGTGGTGTGATTTGCGAGATCCGGCCAAATCTTCCTTCATCAATATATATATATATATATATATCAAAACATATTTAAAACATTATTTATAATTTAAATTTTTTTATTTATTTAAATTTTGGGGATTTGGCCCGCGAGGAACCCATTCTCTTGAAGATCGGGGATAGAGGACAAATTTTATCCCCAACAAGGATTGGAGATGGGGAATATGACACCCCCTGAACCCCCCCCATTGCCATTCCTACTGAAAACTGCACAAATTGTTAATGTTCCATCTTTGTACGTGATTATCCGGTTCACAGTTCTATACTTCAGAACTGTAACGCCTACATTTGTCTTCTTATTTCATGACTGTCTGTTTTCCCTATAAAACAGACAACATATACAATATTTGTCTACAATAAGGTTGTGTTTGGTTTGAAGGAAAAGGTAGAGAAAGGAAGGGACCCTACCTTTTTCCTTCAAACCAAACACAGCCTAAGTGAATTTTCACTGAGATCCAGTAATTCCTGCAGCTCCACAAGATTCCCCATATTAGATAGGATGGTTCCTTAAAATAAAAATTTTAGAAGAAGAAAATAAAACCTTCATCACCAAATGCACACATAAAAGAACTCACTGTTGGGAGAATGGAAGCTTTGTCTATTAAGCAAACTCTCTTAGCCTTGCTAATCCTCAGTAGTGGGACTCTGTGTGCATATTTATGTTACTCCAGAAAATCATGGGATGACATAAACCTAATCATCTTATAAGAGTATGGGTCTGCCTCTGCACTAGCCAGCTCTACAGTCTAAAAACATATGCATCATTTCAAAGACTAAAGCATCATAGTTAAGAAAATGAAGGTACATCGGAGACATAATTCCATCATGGACTCACCAGTACAACAGCATTCACTAGCCCTGTTTTCTCTACTTCAGAAGCACTATAAAAATCATGCCAGAAACCACATCTGACATGTATTTTTAGGTCCAATCTGGTTAACCAGAAACAGGGTTTCAAAAGTTCAGAACAACTGGAAAAGTTAACCGAAAAATAAAAAAAAGGACCAAAGAAACCTTTCACATCTATTCTTGATAAAATAATTAGCAAAAATTTAAAGTTGTCCAAATTAATAAAGCTAGGATTAGCCCATATTATATTACATCCCAAGGTGAGTTAACATAAAATAAAGGATTTGCAAATGCACATGTATAAAGATGCCATGACCCAAGAAAGAAGCCATGCCCATTGAAGCCACACTATTTTGGTTCCACACCAGATTTGCTTCATGAGATGATAACAATTCTACACAAATTGCCAAAAAGCATCTTGCTTCATTAGCTTTCCAAGCAAGACATTATGGAACATCCATAGCCTGCATCAAAGCTTCCAACCTAAAGCTATCACATCCCAATATATTCAAGTGCCTAACACATTTATCAGTGCCATAGTTTTCAAAGCACCAAGGCGAGGCTAGGCGACAGGGGGGTGCCTTGTTGCCTAGTCGCCTAGGTGATGGATTTTTTTATGTAGAAAATATAGATCTTAGGGTAGTCCCTAGGTATCATAACCATATTTCCTTAATAATTATTCATAAGCAAAGTATAGAGTTCATGTTAAAGTATAGAAAATCAACATATTCATGAGAAGAAAAAGAAGAAGGAAATGAAAATTCAAAAAATATAGGGGCTGAACCCTCATTTTTGCTATAGGAAAAGAAGAAAAGAAAATGTGTTGATTAGTAGTAGTAGAAAATGTGTTGATTAGACAAAATTTGAAGTTCTTCCTTACTTATTGGTTCAGGTTTTAAAGTCTTTGAGGGTTCAATACATCATTTAGCAATGTTTATATCGATTAAACCCTAACATATAAGAAAATAATAAAAAGAAATTAGTATATAAACACACAAAATGAATATTTTAGTTTAATAGTGCCTATTTTATAATTATAATGTCAAAAAATAAAGAATAAAAAGTATTTTATAATACAAAGTACAAAACTGTTTGGTGATTAGGCGAGGCGAGCCTCAAAGGGCGCCTTGTTGCCTAGGCGTCGCCTTGACAACTATGATCAGTGCTATTGCTTCAAGGTGATATCTTTTATGGCATGCATTATTTTTGTAGATGTTCCAGCAAGCATGAAAAACAGCATAAATGGTAAGGAGTAAAAAGGTCAGCAGAGAGAGCATGAGGACTTCCAAAATCTTCAGATAAGGAGATACAATTCCAATAGTCCAATTGATTGGCAAGACTACAACAATTTTTGAAATATAACTGTTTTTGAGGTTTCAAACAATAGGATGGCTCTACAGTAATATACTAAATATCAAGGGGAAAAGAAAAAAGAAATGTCCAAGTGATAATCTGACCGTAGTTGCCCATACAGGGATAATAAAGCAAAATAATGCAAAACTGATATGCTTTAGTTGGCTATAAATGCAAAAAGTTCTTAAGGTTTCCATTTCCATTTATTAAAGTAACTCAGACACAGCCTTGGATCTTCTCAATCATAAATATGCAACCACCATGTCAAACATGAAGAAATATAATTGTCAAATGTTTCTTTTTGGCCATTGGGTAGCCAATAATAAGAATTGATCACCAAACTTTAAATGGAGTTTCATGGCAGCATTATGCTGCATTTTAAGACAAGCTTTCTCAAAAAGCAATCTGGTTAGAAGCCAGCAAAATGTCGAATTAAGTACACACTCATTTTCATATCTATGACAAAGGTGTCTCATTAAAAAAATGCAGATTTCAGTGCTTCCTGTGCATCTTAATGATCATCAACAACATTTCAACTGTACATAGGTTGTGGAGTTAAGGACACACCCATCTCCATAACTATGACAATGGTTACACATTAAAACAGAAGGAACTGCATCTTATGATCACCAATAACCTCTGAATTGTACAACTGTAAGGCTATATGTATCAAAGGTAACATTGGTTAAACCATAGTTTTCCTTTCCCAAAATGAGATCTGAACCCAAACAAGCAACCATCTGTTACATGCAATATTTGATTGTTTTCATATCATTTACCAGTTGACTATGAGTTTTGTAACTGAACATGATTAGCCATAAAGGATGAGAACCTTTGGACCTATCTGATAAAAAATAGCATTATCATCTGCAATTGTTAGATCGGAAACCATATGCAATATATGCTTACCTCCAACAGCATAACTTGCAACTAAATATAGCAAAAAGAAAAATTATCCACAGGTCAAACAAAAGGATCATACAGGGGAAAAAATATATGAATTGTATATCATTGCTATTACTGGTTTGGGAAGACACCAAATTTGTAACTTCATAAAGGGAAAAGAAAATTATAGAGAGAAAAAAAAGAATAACAATATACCAGGATAAGAACCAATGCTATGTACCTGTTATTTTCAAGAAAGCCAATATTGTTTTGAAGTTGATGCATAGGATTTACAAGTGGGACTTCCAATCCAAAGAAAAATTTTTCAATCATGAAAAAATAATTACCTGTAGATCCAAAGCATTAAGATGACCAAAACTTTCAAAGTCAGCATATCCATCCTGCCTTTCAATGCTTGATCTCCACCACTGAAAAATGCCTTGGTGCCCTATGTAAACATGTTTTCAACATTATTTTCAGTGAAAGAGGGTCCTTAAAAGATGCATCAAGCCTACTCTGAAATAGGAAAATCTAATGTCAATAGCTTAATGAACACATCAACTCAACTAATGAAAGCTACAACTTCAAGCAATAAATGCATGGTATTTTACAAAACACAAAAAATCAAAGGTCAAAAATAGAAGAGGATGAGAATAAAACAAAGATTAAAAACTACTTCATTCACATTGAAAGGTCTAATAAATAAACCATGCAGAAAATAATAATAATTTGCAAAAGAAGGTATCTTGCCTGTAAGGATGATGACTCCCACAGAGCTATCATCTCGGGCATCATTAAATGCATAAATAAGCTCTTTAATAGTATGTGGCCTGAAAGCATTCCTCCTCTCTGACTGGTTGATTGTAATCTACGAGCAAAGTAAAGGTAGAGTGGATTTAAGTCTCTGGATGCAACTGGAGACAACAATGACATGTTGTAGTATCATAATAGAAAACAGAAGTGCCACTGCCCTCTTGAAGCAGATACTCTATGGGCCTCAGTTGTCAGCAGCAAATATGGAAAGCATGCCAATGGGTGGGATAGAAAGGTCCACTTGAATCAAGTGAAAGCCAACAATCCTTGGAAAGGTACCAGTTCTACCTATTCTTCTTTTATCCCTTTTATTAGATATAAAGTAGGGAATGGATCTAAAATTAAATTCTGGACTGATCTGTGGTGGGGAGAAAATACATTAGTTTTTTCTTACCCTCGTTTGTTTAGCCTTTCCCAAAACCAAGCGGGCACCATAGCTTCTTGCCTTTCAGACTTGTTTTCTTCTCTAATCTGGAACCTAAGTTTAAGAAGATCCTTAAGGGATGTAGAGATTGCTGAGTTAGTAGATCTGACACATGCCTTAAGGGAGGTCTACATTTCCCCCTAAAAACAAGACACAAGAATCTGGAATCTCCTTCCTTCTGGGAAGTTCTCAACCAATTCCTTTATCAAGGCCTTGGTGTCGGAAGAATCAAATTCTGGGATCCCGTTTAGGAAAGTTAGGATTGGTTACATCCCTCTTAAAGTATCCTTCTTTGTTTGGGAAGCCTGTTTGGAAAGGATAAATACTTGTGATCTTTTACAGAAAAAGCACTCTGGTAGATTGTGCATTTCCTGCCATGTATGTGTTCTTTGTCTCAACAATGGAGAGTCAGCCGAGCACCTCCTTCTTCACTGCTCATAAACTAGGTAAATATGGAACCATGTCTTAAATCCGATTGGCTACAGCTGGGTATTTCCTAAAAGCATCAAAGATTTTCTGTGGCAATGGCAAGGGAGAGAGCTAAGTCAAAGGGGCAAACTCTACTTGAACACGGCTGCCCAAGCAGTCATGTGGGGTGTTTGGGAAGAACGAAACAACCGCATTTTTAACAACAAAGCTAGAACCTTGGAAGACCTAAGCTCTCATATCTCTCACTTATGCAATTTTGTGGGTGTTGAACTCAGAGATGTACAAAGACTTCTCTCTAAACATGCTTCAGCAGAACCTAGTGGAGCTGCTGTACTCTTCACCTAGTGCTGTAAGTGTTAGACAGTGTATGCCCTTAGCTCCAATCAGATTGATGTACTGATACATTTATTGTAAATGAGTAAAAATACATAATTGTTTCATGTTATAATTGGTGTCTTTCTGTGTAATTACCCCTTAAACTGGACACTTATGAGACTCGTGTTAGTTTAGAATGTTCTCAGCCGTTGGATAGGCTTGGGGAGTTTATTCTGCCAAAGCTGACACTAATGTGCTGCCAAGAAGGTTGGGGCAGCCAGTCTCAGCTGCCAAGGTTGGACCTGAAGCACATGTAGTGTGTGTTTGTTTGAAACACTGAGCCTGGACCAATTTCTAATTATGCCTTGGACCTTGGAGACTGGTGGGCAAAATTGGAAAGTTACACATAACCCCTAGACTCGATTATGGTACTACACTAGGTGTCGGATTGGGCTGTCTTTGATATGCCAATCAGTGAGATCCTTTGGGGGTCAAAACCTGGGTATGTTGGGGCAGTTTGAGAATTTACTCGAGTGGTGATCATAGTGACATGATCAATTCCTTTTGTCGGACAAAGTGAATGATCGGGACTGCACTCTTTCTGATGGAAACCAAAACTGCCGGCAGTCGATTTCAACCGTGTTTGAGATTTGTTTTGCAAAATATATTTATATGATAATATATATATATATTATGTTTTAAGAAAAAGGTTTGCAAAAAGGTTTTAATTCCCGGACCCATCCGAGCAGAGAGTGCAACACTACACCTTGCAGCCAGGGGAGAGGTCCTTCCCTGTTAGGCAGTGTTTGATCATTAAGGGCTGAGAGGTTAAGTGTAAGAGACCATTAAGGGTTGTTTACTTGATGGGCTATATCTTACTTAAGTCCATTGTCCTTGGGTCTTCATAGGAAGGCTGGACTGAAGGATCATTTAATGTAAATGTTGGGCCCATTAAGAGCCTATACCGATGGACTCAGGGGTTCACTGTACTTGACAGTGAATTCGGCCAGGCCTTTTCACAGAGGCTGGGCCGAACCCATATGGGCATATGTAAGGTCATTGTTGGAGTCCCACGCCATACAAAGTGAACCTAAATGAGCCAACAACTACCTAGGGACGTGAGCCACTTGCTTATTGGGCCTAAAGCCCATGATTAATTGGATTAATCAGGGTGTCACATGACAGCTTAAGCAGTCATGTGATTTCGGCGAATATGGGTTTGGATCAGCCATTAGGATAAGAGGATAAGTCTTATCCACTTAGAGAGTCCAAATCCAAATAAAGATTTGGATTAGGAACCTCCTAATTCGATTAGGAGTGGTGATCCTTAAGGCTAAGAAAAGAGGAGATCAAATCTGCTACAGATCTCTCTACTCTTAGATCTCTCTCTCTGCTCTTGCCGCCCCAAAAACCCTAATTCCACCTCCAGTTCTTGGACTAATTTTGATCAGTCCATTTTTGCAAGAAAATATCAGAACCAATTCGTGCTCACCTCCCTTGTTCGATCCAAAGTGTTGGATCACAGTTTTGCTTAAAACTGTGTTGCTGAACCAGCTTCAATTCAAGCTGCGCCATCTTCAGTGGAAGCTGGTTTTGGAATTCTCTTTGAGCGTGAACTACCACTTTTTGAACTACATTTGTGGAATCCGTATCAGGTATACTTCTCCCTTCCTTTTGGTTTCAGATCTGGTCCGGTTTCGGTGCAAGAATGATCCTAGAAAAATGCAGTTTTTCTAAAACTGGGAATACGATTCCCAAAAGGATGAAAGAAAATTTTGAAATTTCGCCCAACCATCTAGCATGGTTCGGCCATCCATATGATGGATTTCCCCTTCCTTCAGTAAGAGCTACTAACATTCCCTAGTCAAGGAAAGAGGAGGAGGTGACCTTGTACTTTGATGGAAGTGCTCAAGGGAACCCAAGTCTAGCCAGTTGTGGTGCTGTGTTTATGAGGAGGGATGGTAGTCCTTTGTGGTTCTTTAGTGGACCATTAGGGACTATAGACTCTACAATGGCTGAAATCGTAGCAATGTTAAATGGCCTCCGTATCACAAGAAGACTAGGCCTGACCAACCTGGTGGTCAAAGGTGATTCTAGCAACACAATAAAGTGGCTTGGGGAGATGGAAGGAGGACCTTGGAGACTGGCTCACTCCCTAGAGGAGGCTAGAGATCTGTTATACTCCTTGAATGCATCGTTAATCTGGATTCCCAGGAATTTAAACTCTGTAGCAGATAAATTAGCCAAGTCTGGTGCTCACAGGGAAAACTTTATATAGTAATAGTATAATGCCTTTGTAACCTGTGTGTGACTAGCCTTTGTACTCTCTTTTCTCTCTTTTATAAAGTTACTCTTTTTCTCAAAAAGTCCAGGTGTCCAGATGAGGATAAGGGTATACAAAAGCTTCACCACTGTTCCCGATACTAAGCAAAAAATGGAAGCATCTATCTATAAACAAGCAAGAGTCCCGTGGCACTAGCCAAAGTTCTGCCATTTAGGAGCATGAACATTGAAACCAGTTATTAAGCAAATTACTACATTTGCCCACATTTCCTATCATCTTGTCCATATTACGCGCGACTGTTTCACTCAGAATTTCAATTGAAATTAATAGGGGGCATCCTTTTTTTTTCAACTAACCATAATTAGGTTATAACAAACTAAAAAGTAAGAATGCTCATTAAAGGAAAAAAACTGAAAAGTAAGAAAATTGTCGACAATCAGAGTTTCACTTTCAGAAAAAAAAAAGTGACAGTAATTAGAAACTCTATCCGTGATTTCTTGCTTTCACATAAAATCCAATTAGAATGAATTCTTTTGACATTTTTCTTCAATATACTTGGGCGAAGCATTACCTTCGCGAATGCTTCCCCGACGGCTTTCTTGTGAATAATATCCATAAACTCCTTCCCTGATTCGTTGCAACAAACTCTCCATTCAGTTTCGTGAATCGGGAGTTCACTGTGTATTCAATGGTAACTGTCAATCTGTCACTCAGAGAAGCATTAGATAGATGAATACGGGGTGTTCTGAAATCGAGTGAACTGGGACTATCTGTCTGATACATATCAGCTCTTTAAATTCCGCTTCGTGAGTGGGGACTTCACTGATGCCACTCTTGTTGCCACGGCATTGATGTCCTTCTCTTCAAACTCCGCCATTAGAAGTTTTTGAGGTTTCAACCAGTGATTCGGGGCTTTGAATTCAGAACTCGGAAGATATCTGTTTGATACATCTCAGGTCTCAGCTGAAAACGGAAGGATCACTTTTAAAACGCGGCAAGGGCAAGCCATTGAACAAGATTCTCTTTAACCAACCAACGGTTTTATTTCCAACCGGTTTAACCCGGTTTCAGATCGCTTCTATTTCTAATGCTATATCTGCAACATTGACCGCAATTAAACCGCCTTTTTGGAGCATTTCCTGTGATTCCTCCCTCCACAACGAATTCTGCGGGGCGAGTCGACTCGACTCCCTCTGCTATTCCTTTGTGGTGATGGCCTGTGCTACTTGGCTCCAGTCCTCGTCCTTATCTTATGCATTAGCTCCTGTTCTTTGCCGACATGCGAGGTTGTCTGCTAGTCTGCGCTGCTTTTATCATCTTTCTTCCACCGGCCGACTTGGCTACTCCAACGTCCTGCACAGGCCTCCATTAATGGATGTTTCCGTGCAGGCCAGACGAGGCTTTTCAGTTAGAGAGGACGAGGTAGCTTCTCGTAAGTAAAAGTAACATTCTGCAAGCGCTTCTCTGCAGCTTCCAATCGATATCATGTGCTTATACTCTCTCGATTATGTTATATGCGATTTTATTTATATTCTTGCTCTCTCGTCTTGGTCTTCAGATGTTCGTTGTAAACGTTTTTTTTGCTTTCAAATTTTCTTGTTAATTAAACCCCGGAGCAGTGTAAACTCTTAAATTTTTCATTCGTTTAGTTTTATTTGTTTTTAATATGCTTACCTCGACACTCTAGAATGAAATTTGTAAGTTCTGAATCCTTGATAATCTTGTATGGTCGTAGCCGCTGATCTCTCATTCGAGCCACCTCTTAAAATAGTGGAGTATCCTGATCCGATACTGCGAGCGAGAAACAAGCGTATCAATACATTTGATGAGAATTTGAAGAAGCTAGTTGATGAGATGTTTGATGTAATGTACAAGTAAGTTCCTCCCCCTCCCTTTCCTACTACCTATTACACCAAGGCATTGTTTACTCTTTGTTTAACATGAATACATGGGCCTTGAACAAGTATAAAAGACACGACACAATTATTTGGAACAAGGGTTGGAGATGGTCCAGCAATGAAATGATAAAAAAAAAGGTCTTCCAGTGATTTTGAGCAAATTGCTAGGGGTGGTTGTGGTGGGTGTCTGAATTCTTGCCCCCTCCCCTGGTTATTTCCTGTTCTTTTTTTTTTATTTATTTATTTTGGGGATGGGGGTGGGCGTTTTTCCATTCGGTTTGCTTAACTCCATCAAACAGGACAAGGACCTAATGAAATTCTCAAACCATAGGATATGCAATGTATTTCAGAATATGCTTATAAAAATGTGTGATATCTACAGTGTGAACACCCATTGTTAATTGTTGTACAGAACTGATGGCATTGGGCTCTCAGCACCACAAGTAGGACTCAATATTCGACTCATGGTTTTTAATCCTGTTGGTGAACGTGGTGAAGGGGAGGAAATTGTTCTTATAAACCCAAGAGTTTACAAATATTCCAAAAAAACAGTGCTTTTCAATGAAGGTTGCTTATCCTTTCCAGGCATTTATGCAGACGTAGAGGTATTACTTAACTGCTGAATTCATTTTTATTTTTTTTTTCTTTTCATTTCTCCTTTGGCAGTTCTTTTCCTAGTTTGAATCCTCAGTTGTGGACTATGCAGGGCATTTGGAAATACAATGGGTACAAAGATCAGCCAATAGTTTGGCTGATGGGTTATCAAAATAAGGGGTTACTAAACAACAAATGTTTTGGGCTCAGTTGTAACAGAGTATGGTGAGATAGCAGGGGCTATGCTCAAGTTTTCTAACTGATTTGTTAACTCTCAACCTCTTGTTGTACCTGCATCTATCTTAACTAATCAATGGTACATTATCATTTTTTAGTTATCCCAACTGTTTCTTTTGTCTGGCTATTGATCTTCTGGGCAATACTTTCAGCTAGATCACCTGTATATTGGATGTCAAAATTTCATCACATATTGGGGCATACGGCCGATATGTATCATATTGGGGCCCCTCTGATATGCCCCTACACAAGGTGTTTCGGGGTCCCACCTATTTCATGGGGTAGATGGGCCTTAAACTGACCCCCTGAACAAGTTTCGAAGAGCGAGTCAAGATACAGCCCGATACGCTATCCTTACTGATTGTGTGTAAATTTTTTTTTGAGGGATTCACACCCTCTTTATAGCAATATAAATTTTTTTACCATCTATGATAAAAAAACTCAATTCTATGAGAATGATTCACATTGTTCACTATTCTCTTTTTTGCAGAGACCAGAATCCGTGAAGGTTGATGCTCAGGATATTACTGGTGCAAGGTTTACAGTTAACTTATCAGGCCTTCCTTCACGGGTTTTCCAACATGAATTTGATCATTTGCAGGTCATTTTCTTCATCTCTTTATTCTTTTTATCGTTGTTTTTTAAATGATGAAAGATAATAAAAAGATAAAGAAATTCATCAAAAAAATAAAAAGATAAAGAAAATACATTATGCATACATACAAAAACAAAAAGAGGAACTAGTGTGGGGCAGTAAAAAACAAACTTAACACAATCAATGCCATTACCAAAACAAAAAAAAAAAAAAAAACATAAGGCAGCCCAGTGCACGAGGATCCCGCCAATTCAGTGTCTGGGGAGGGACAGATCACTTTCAAAGATGTATGCTACTCCTTCACATACAGAGAGGCTGTTTCCAAGATTTGGACCCTGGTCACCAAGGTCGCAATGGAGCAACCCAACCGTTGTGCCAAGGCCCACCCTCAAAAAAAAAAAAAAAAAATTATGCAAAAACTCTGGAGATCACCAAACCCCATGCACAGAACCTGGCACTAGCCATCCCTGGAACAAAGAACAAGCAGCACCCACAAATGAAATCTACAAATCAATCGGCAGCTTTTCCCTCCTAACCCCCTTGCCCCCCAAAAAAGTTCAGACCAAACCCACCAACCAGGTTCCAATGTCAACCACGTACTCATGAAGGTGTTCTGTATGTGGATGATATTTTGTATGCATATGTGGATATAATTAACATCACCCGAAAGAAGAAGTGATTTGTTACAAGTTGAAGGGGCTAGAAGGGCAAGAGGGTAGACCAAAAAGGATATGAGTAGTAGTAAGAAATAATTTAAGCACCGATAAATTAAGAAAGGATATGGCATTAAACAGAATGAACTGGTGAAACAGGATTCATGTAGCCAACCCCATATAGTTGGGAACTTGAGATAAGGCTTGGATGATGATGATGATAATGTGGATTTACTTCATTCTGTAAAACTAAAACTATGTTAATTGTTTTTAAACAATATCTATCAGTATTTATGGGTTTGATTTTAAACAAGTGAAATTATTGTCTTCTTCTAAGCTTGCAAAGAATCCACAAAAGTTAAAAAGAGGTGATATTTTTGGTATTATCAGGGATTTCTGTTCAATGGGCGATTCAATCAAGAATTTTTCTCATTTTGGTCAAAATTCATCAAGTTTAACTTTTGATTGATAATGGAAACTTCTTTAGCTGAAAGAAAGAGATACAAGCAACAAGCCTTCCCAAAAACTACAAAGCAATGTTGCATGGACATAGTCACGAGAATCAGAACCCAATACATGTTCAGGAATCTGACTTGACAAGATGAAAAACCAAAGATTCATGGACACATCTATGAATTATTAAATACTAATTATTTTATTGAACTTTAACATTATAAACCTATACAAAAAGTTTTTAATAGATTATATTTCTCACTTAAGTACATTTTGTAGGGAAAAGAGCATTCTCTGTGCACATTAACTGTTCATTCTTGAAGTGTCCTTCAAGAATAGCCTCAGAGGAAAGACCCCCCAGTAAACTCAATCCCTGCTCTCCAACTCCTCCCTTACTATAGAATTGGTTAAATAACTTGAAGATGTGACACCCATTGGAACAGGATGTTTAGTCTGGATGCTAATAATCTAGCATTGCTATTATGATGATGTTAAAAGTTGGTGTTCTTTAAGTATAGTACCGCAGGGGTACTATTGTACTTTTCTTCTTTTATTTTTTATGTCTTGTCGCCTAGTATAAATACTAAAAGCTGGCGCCGCCAGCATCAGCTTTTGACTCTCAAATCTCTCTTCTCTCTTCCTCTCTTCTTCTCTCCTGTATAACATGGTATCAGAGCGGGACTATCAGATCTGAAAGGAGAGATCAAGTGAACTTCTTTCGCATCAGACTATCAGATCTGCCTTCACCAGCTACTGTTTGGGTTATTGAAGATCCAATTTTTTTCTACAAGCACTGAAGTAACTTCTCTCCCTTTCTCCTCCCTTTTTTTTTTCTGGTTGTGCGCCAGGACAGAACCTGTACTAGGTCTGCTGGTTGGATGTGAGGTGATCAGCACCTCTTTCTTTCCTTATTTGTGGGATCGGCTGATCCCTGTGTAGGCTGTAGGTCGGTGATGACCTTTGTATGCTGCGACAACAGCCATTATGATGAATTTGTAGGTCAGGGAATGACCTGTACATGCTACGACAGCAACTATATTTGATGCGTAGGTCAAGAGATGACCTATATGTACTGCAACAACAGCCATGTTTGATTCTGTAGGTCAAGAGATGACCTGTTAGTGCTGTACAACAGCTATTTTTTGTTTCTGTAGGTCAAGGGATGACCTGTTAGTGCTGTAACAACACTTTTGTTTTTTTTTTTTTTTCACTACAAAAGTTGAGTTTCAGAAGGAAAAAGGAGATGTTTTCTTCCTTGGCGTTAGACTGCCTTTTTTTAAGGTTTTGTGCCCACTTTAAGAGTGATCTGAATCTGTAATCATGAGTGGTGAAGATTCTGCCACATCCGATGTTTCCTCAATGCAGAATGGAATGAGTGGGGGTGTGGATCTATCCTTTCCCATTGCTGTTATTCCCCTGAATGGCTTAAATTATTTAGAATGGTCGAGAGGGATCAAGTTATACATTACTGCAAGGGGAAAGATAGGATATATAAATGGGAGAATTAAAGAACCTAATTCTGGGAGTGCTGAGTATGACAAATGGAACCAGGAAAACAGCATGATCATGTCCTGACTTTTAGTGTGTATGCAACCTCAAGTGAGAAGGAACTTTATGTGGGCTGAAACAGCTTATGAGATTTGGGAACAGGCAAAATAAACCTATTCTGAGCTGCGTCACTATGCAAAAATCTGCCAGTTACAGGTAGAATCATCCACTTGTAAACAGGGGAGAGGAGTCTTTCTGTGTACTATTCAGACTTAACCTCTATCTGGAAGGAGTTAGATCATTATCAGAGTGTGGACTGGAAGTGTGATGAAGATGCAAAATCGTACAAGAAACTTGTTTCCCAGCAAAGGATGTTTGCTTTTCTCCATGGCTTGAATCCTGCATATGAATCTATTAGAGTCCAGGATCCTAGGCAGTAAGGATCTTCCATCTGTCCAGGAAGTTTATGCATTAGTATAGTTAGAGGAAAGTAAAAGGAATTTGATGAATAATTCTGGAGGGGATGCAGTTGTGTTGGCAGCGAAAGGGAATGTTACTACAAGTGGGGGAAATATCTTTAAGAAGAGGGACTTTCAAAAAAGGGTGGATGACAAAGACAAACTGTGGTGTACCCATTGCCAGAAACCCCGACACACCCGAGATACATGCTGGGATCTTCATGGGAAGCCAAAATGGGCTCAAGATTTGAGTAAGAAGCAAGGTTCTGATCTGAATAAGAAGTCAGGATAGCAAGGTACAAGAAAGCACACTATGCCAAACATGGCTACTCAGGAGAATCAGCCCCCTATTACTACTGTGACTCAGACACACACCTCTGGTTCTGACACAAGGGAGGATATTATTAATTCCTTCTGTGACCATTTAGAGCTCTATGGTAGGGTCATTCGTTAGATGGATGCTCCTCCCTCAACTTCATTTGCGTTTACATCAGGTAACTCTATCACAACTTTCCATGTATCGTCCCATTCCCCTGACTCTCCTTGGATAATTGATTCTAGAGCGTCTAAACATATGACTGGTAAGTCCTCTTATTTCCAGACCTATCACCTCCTCTCTGGAAGAGGCAAAGTGAGACTAGCTGATGGATCATACTCTACCATAGCTGGTCAAGGAATTAGTAGTATCACTAATTCCTTAAACTACTCAATGACCTTTTTCCCTTCTTACCGTGTGATCTAGGATCTAGCCTTGGGGAAGACGATCGGTAGAGGACGTATGGTGGATAGGCTCTACATGCTAGAGAATAAGGCTGGTCTTACAGTCACAGAGTCTAAGAGTCAGTCTAGTAAGAGTCAAGTCTATTTATGGCACATCCGTCTTGGTCATTTATCTTTTGAGTCTTTAAAAATGGTGTTTCCAGAGTTGTTTAAGTCAGTGTCAGTGTCAGAATTTACTTGTCAAACTTGTCAATTGAGTAAGCATTGTAGAACTCATTTTTCTTCAAAGAATAATAAAATTTGAATTTCCTTTCCATATTGTTCATTCTGATGTTTGGGGCCCTGTTGTTTTACCATTTGAGAGTGGCTACAAGTATTTCATTACCATTATTGATGATTACTCCAGATATACATGGGTGTATCCCATGCAAACCAGGAATGAAATACCAAAAATTATCCAAGATTTTCAGCGAATGATCTTCACCCAATTTCAAATTGAAATCCAAGTTTTTCAATCCGATTATGCCAAAGAATATTTTCATAATGATTTCACGGAGTTCTTTGCTTTGCGTGGATCATTTCACCATAGCTCTTGTGCCCGAACACCACAACAAAATAGTATTGCTGAAAGAAAGAACCGGCACCTTCTTGAAATGGCCCAGGGGTTACTAATTCATATGAATGTCCCCAAACGTTGGTTGTCGTTGTTTTGTTTAAAATCGGTCACCCACCTGTGGAAAATTGGATCCTCGTGCTATTCCTTGCATCTTCTTGGGATACTCTCTCACTCAGAAGGGATACCAGTGCTTTGATCCTGTCTCTCGGAGGTATTATGTTTCTATGGATGTCTCTTTCTTTGAGAGTGAGCCTTTCTTCCCTGTTTCTCCTCAGGGGGAGAGCAGGAATGAGGAGAAACTGGTTCAACTCCCTCCTCTTCTTGATCCTCCTCCTTTTCGTGTCTTCTTTCGTTGTCACAAAGGCCAACCATGTTCAAGAGCTGTGGAGCACCTAGAAGCTGTACCACCAATGCCATCAAACTCTTTGGGGGCTGATCCTACCTTGGTTCCCATTGATGTTCCTGGCCCTGTTGCTACTGATACTTCTATTGCTAATGACCTTGACCTTCCTATTGCTCACCGGAAAGGTATTAGGTCTTGCACCACTAAACACCCCATTTCCCACTTTGTTTCCTATGAGAACATTTCACCTTTCTTTCAGGCCTTCCTCTCTTTCATTGGCAATGTTCCTATTCCTAAGAATGTGGCAGAAGCTCTTTTGGTGCATGAATGGACAGATGCTATGAAGGAAGAGATTAATGCTTTACATAAAAATGGTACATGGGAACTAGTAGATCTTCTTGTGGGGAAGGAACCAGTTGGACGTAAATGGATTTTCATAGTAAAACATAGGGCTGATGGCACGGTGGAGCGGTATAAAGCTCGTTTAGTGGCAAAAGGGTTTACACCTTTGCCATCAAACTCTTCGGGGGCAGATCCTACCCAACCAGGTACATGGAAACCTTTACAACCGTTGCTAAGATGAACTCCATTAGAGTCATTTTCTCCTTAGTTGCTATTCTTGATTGGGACCTTCATCAACTTGACATCAAGAATGCCTTTCTAAATGGTGACCTTGAAGAGGAAGTATACATGGTACAACCCCTGGTTTCCGGGCTCAAGGTAATGAATAGAAAGTGTACAGGTTAAAAAAATCATTATATGGCCTGAAACAATCATTGAGAGCCTGGTTCAGTAGGTTTTATGTAGCAGTTCAACAAAGAGGATACAAACAGTGTCAATTTGATCACACATTGTTTGTGAAAAGAGGGGAAGGAAAAATTGCAGCACCTAATAGTGTATGTTGATGATATAGTTGTCATTGGTGATTGGAAGGATGTAATTCAAAAGTTGAAGAGTTTTCTTGCTACCCAGTTTGAAGTGAAAGATCTAGGTCCTCTAAGGTACTTCCTTGGGATTGAACTGGCCCGCTCACAAAAGGGTATCCTCATTTCCCAAAGAAAGTATGCCCTACTCCAGGACACATGAAAATTGGGAGTGAAGCCGGTTGATTCTCCTTTTGATCCTAATCACAAATTAGGTGATTGTCAAGGTGAACCCATTGAGGATGTGAAACAGTTTCAGAGACTTGTAGGAAGATTGTTATATCTTTCTATGACTCGACCAAACATTGCTTATGCAGTGGGTGTTCTTAGCTAGTTCATGCATGCCCCTAAGACTACTCACCTTGAAGTAGCAGAAAGAGTTCTCAAATATCTTAAGAAGTTCCCAGGTGCATGCTTGTTGTTTCAAAAGCACGGGCATTTGAAAGTTGAAGTGTATACGATACAGATTAGGCAGGATCCCTGAATGACAAGAAGTCGACCAACGGCTACTATTACCTTTGTAGGAGGGAACCTAGTTACCTGGAGAAGCAAAATGCAGAATGTGGTAGGCTGGTAGCTAGGTCTAGTGCTGAAGCTGAATATCGGGCAATGTCTCATGGAGTGGCTGAAATTATGTGGCTAAAAAATTTGTTGAGTGAGTAGGGCTTTTCAGTTGATGGACCTATGGCTCTATTCTGTGATAACAAAGCAGCCATGAACATTGTTGCTAATCCAGTGCTGCATGATAGAACTAAACACATCGAAGTCGACAAACATTTTATCAGATAAAAGGTCGTCACTGGGGAAGTCTGTACCCCTTATGTTAGCTCTGAAGACCAACTTGCAGACATCTCCACAAAAGGGTTACATCACTCACGACATCATGATATATGTGACAAGTTGGGCATGATTGACATCTATGTCCCAACTTGAGGGGGAGTGTTAAAAGTTGGTTATTCTTTAAGTATAGTACCGCAGGGGTACTATTGTACTTTTCTTCTTTTATTTTTTTATGTCTCGTCGCCCTAGTATAAATACTAAAAGCTGGTGCTGCCAGAATCAGCTTTTGACTCTCAAATCTCTCCTCTCTTCTTTCCTCTCTCTTCTCTCTTCCTCTCTTCTTCTCTCCTGTATAACAGATGACATAGTGAAACAAGGCACCTTTGGCCACTGTCTTCCATCTATCCAATAACTACCTGAGTCACCCTTCACCTCCACACAAGATGAATTCACATCGGCGCCCCACAGCACATCCCAACTGTGTATTGGAAACATCTCCTAATGACAAGTACAGGAGATGTTACGCTGAGATGTGCATGTGAGGTGCCTGTGGGGCGCTGATGTGATCTCACACAAGACAAACCAAAAGAAGACATCAGATGAATTCCCTAATGTACTGCAAGCATTTAACTGCCCTCGCCAGTGGGACCCAAACCAAAATGATCTTCACCACTGGCTTGCTGATGGATCAGCTATCAAAATTTAATTTGACCACACCATGAGCATGAAGGATCCATTTCTGCATAGTGCTCTGCCTCTACTAGTCTGAATGCCATAGCAGATGGTCTCCCTACTTAAGAAATCAGTAGTTTTTTTATTTTATTTTTTTTATGGAGCAATATCTCCATTCCCATGCTTAGTTTGGTAGGAGAAACTGCTTCTCCATATTTTGTATATATATATATATATTTTGCTTTCTGAATGTAATATAACTCTTACCTTTTCTTAGAAAAGGCAACCCCCAATGATAGAATAATTGAGATATGTCAACTCTTACCTTTTCTTATCTTTAAAGTTTTACCAGATATTTTTGGACTCCTAAAGCAGTAAGTCCCGTGGTATTTTTTTAGCAAAGCTTGGGACAACTGCATACCATGGGTGGCTATCATCATCATTGTCATCATCTAAGCTTTGTCCCCAACTATATGAGGTTGGGCCAGTCAGCTACATGAATCCTGTTCTGCCACACCATTCTATTCAGTGCCATATCCATTATAAAAATATGGGCTGTTAAATCATTTCTCACTACCTCAATCCATATATGTCCTTTTTGGTTTGCCCCTAGCTCTTCTAGCCTCTTCAATTTGTAGCAGATCACTTCTTATCGGTTGGTGCTATACTATAAGTACATGTCATGCACTATAAATATGTGAAGTTGTATCAATTTATTACAGTTTGTTCTTCAGAATCAGCTTTAGGCTACATTTAAATGCCTGAATGCTTACAATCTATGACACCCAGATCCCTTACATGGGTGGTGCTTTGTCAGATACTTCACCTTTCGGTGTAAATTTTGCACTTAACACCTTGTTCATCCGTGCCCTAGTTTTATCTGGGTGACAGTATACAAGTAAATAAGTACATGTCATGCACTATAAATATGTGAAGTTGTATCAATTTATTACAGTTTGTTCTTCAGAATCAGCTTTAGGCTACATTTAAATGCCTGAATGCTTACAATCTATGACACCCAGATCCCTTACATGGGTGGTGCTTTGTCCAGATACTTCACCTTTCGGTGTAAATTTTGCACTTAACACCTTGTTCATCCGTGCCCTAGTTTTATCTGGGTGACAGTATACAAGTAATAATGTTGTCTTTTTCTAGTCAAACATTATATACCTTTTATAGTTAATTCATCAGTATAGCATCAACATATTTACATTATCTATTTCCTCTCTTAATTATCACATATGCATGAAACTGTGCATTGAAGTACTTGTTATTTTCTTAAGTTCCAGTTTTGCTGGCTCACCTGTCAAGGTAGTTTATCAACTAGCTTGTGAATTTGCAGGGAACTCTTTTCTTTGATAGAATGACTGAAGAAGTACTTGAAAGTATCCGTGAACAGCTGCAGGTGACTGGAAGCATGGACTTAACCTTATCCTATTGTCATCATATCATGTATTTTGTACTAAAGAACTTTATATGTAAATAGAAAAAGCATTCCCATGTATTGGCAGACTCACAAAGAACATTTACGTATAGGAATCCACATCAACAAACTCCAACCACCAGTCCCTTGACTCCCTTCTAAAAGACAATCAAAGCACATCCTTAAAGTCTTAAACCTGTAGAGATCTAGAAACCAAATCCAGGGAGGCAGTAACCAAAAAATAGAGGGCTACAAAGTGATGGGGTGATGCTTAAAGAGGAGTACAAAGTGGCACCATCCCTTATGTAAGAACGAGAGTTTTTTCCCTGGGAGTGGGGGGCATGTAGAGAGCTCAATCAAAGTAAATTATAATGAATGGCCTCTAGGTAACCCAAGCCCATCTGGGGATTGGAGGAACCAGTTGATAGGTACAAGAGTCAGATCTGGGAACTCTGCGAAAGCAGAGCTTTTGTCATTCATTCAGGGATTTGATCTATCAGTTTCTATTAGCTACCAGGGAATATACATTTTTGGAGATTCATAGGATGGATGGCGGATGGGAGCATCTCTAGCAGCCCTTGGAGGCTAATTCATAAGATTGCAGAATCGACATCCTTGATCTCATAAAAAAATATATCCTTGATCTCAAGAGTCAATCCGCATCTCTCTAGATCACCCAACTCTCTAGTAGACAGTCCAGCAAGCATGGACTCACAAGGTGTGAGCTTTACTGCTTCTCATTACCAAGTTGATGGTGCAATCTTTTTGGGTATTTTTTTTCCCACAGGGTTCCCATTTATGGATGTTGGGCATCTATTTTTTAACCCCCTCATGATATATTTTACCTACTTTCTCACATTCATACCTTGATACACTACCTTTTTTGTCACTGATGGAAAAAAAAGATACTTAATTCCTTGATTTTTCTGCTCTGCTATTATTGAAAAAAAATATTAGATACCATATCTTATTTTGTTCGTCATCTTGGTTGTACTATTGGCAGGCACTAGAAAAGAAGTATGAAAGCAAGACTGGATTACCAAGTCCTGAGAAGATAGATATGCGGAAAAGAAGGCAGGCAGTGGCCGGTTTTGGAAGATCATAAATCTTGCTCCATGCTTGCACAGCTATCAGGTCTTATAAAGAAAAAACTCATGTACTTGTTGCTTATTTGGTTATGTAAACTTTGGTTAATTATTCATGTTATTTTTTCTCTCATTGTGAAGTTAATTTTTATGGTATATATGAATGGAAAGCCTAATGCACATGGAATCACATTAAAGAACTAGATAAACAGGGGAAGCACAGATTGGTTTACAGGCCAATGGAATATTTGGACCATTAGGATGCACGATATACATGGTATCCTCTTGTAAAATTAGAAATACACTCAATTTCATGCTATCTAGAAGGAAATATAGAGGTTATTAATGTTGAAGCAAAAAGTACTTGAAAGCCTTCTAATATATTATGATGACTTTTTTCTGGATATTGTTGATGCATAAAAAAGAATGCTAACTGAATCATCCTATTGTGCATTATCAGAAGCTCTATTCTGTTGCCCTTATCTGACCTGTAATATGTCCCCTAAGATAGTCCTTGGTATCAAGGTGGTGTTTTATTACAGGGTCCTTTCAAATTTAATTTTTTGGCTTCTAAAGAAAGGAAAAATGATTACACAATTAAAGTTTGCTAAATCTCTCTCTCTCTCTCTCTCTCTCTCTCTATTTTTGCACCAAGTGGCTTCTCTAAAGACTCAAACCCATTTTCTCACTCTTTTAAGCCTGAGATTTTACCGTTTGGCCAAGATGGCCCCTTGTGGAATGCTAAGATAGTCAATATGTTCTTATCAACGATACAGGGAATAATAAAAAAAGGTTGGCATATTCTTCATTGTAATTTGTGTTTTAACAATTTATTTTTTAATTTTTTTCATGTTTTCTTTCGTTTCCTGCTTTTTTATTTAAAATTACTATGCATAAATCTTCTTCTTATACATTTTATTTTCCATCTTTTTTGACATTATTCAGATAACTAATTGTGAAAACATTTATTTTAAAAGAATTGCAATAAAATTGACTCATCTACCCAAGTTAACTGTTGGGGCTTAGCTGTTCTGAGACTGCAGCCTAAGTCATGAGTCAATAAACTAACGTTGGCACTGATGGTTATGACTTCAACCCAAACTTTTTGGCATCTACTTCTGTCAGCATGCATTTACCTGTGGAGTGTCTCCTTTCTTTCTTTCTTTTTCTGGTTTTTTTGTAATGTTGAATCTTATTCGGCAGCCCTAATAAGGGAAACTCAATCTAGTCTGCCCTGTGTTCTGGTATTGTTTTGCCTGGGAATATGAAGCCATGGATGTTCAATTGAAATAAGAGGGGTCTATGATGGGTTTTAGTAGGTGCCGTCGTTCTGGGCCAAATGTAGCAATTGAGCATTGTTAACCATGGGAGCTGTACAATCTTGCGTTTATTCCATTTTATTTGAAGCCTCATTTATTCCATTTCGTTCCGTCTCCTACCAGCTAACATGATTTTTTTTTTCCATGGGAAATTAGTGTGTGAAATAAAATTGTTGGAGGCATCATGGTGCAAAAGTACTTGTGGACAAGGCAGTTCTCTTTAGTAGCAAAGCAACAAAATAATGCTCCAGTTAGATTACAAATCATAGGGTACAGCTGGTGTTTTAAAACCACCCCTTGTGAATGGAAGAAGATTACATATTGAGAGTACAGAATCAGAATTCTCATATGGACTGGAAATTTTTTAACTTAATGAAATAGAAGGCCTGCTATGAATTCTGGCACTTGGAGCTGGAGCCAAACCTTGTTTCCCTGTGTGACAACTCCCAGATAGCTTTTGAAGGCTCTGGTTGAAACTTAATAGAGAGTTAGATTTGTGAATAGTGTGCTCTGTGCACCTGAACACCTCCAGTAGGACATGCGATTCTCACAAGAGATGATAAATGGAGGAGCACTGAAGATCACAACATCATAACTTGAGGGGAAGGTCTATGGTGGGAACCTAGATGTTTTATATATCTGTAAGTAAACTTTTGAATGCTTAATAGTCTTGTTGAGGCTTTCCTTTTTTCCTCTCCCTTTCTGTTCTTTATAGTCAATGTCAGTAAGAGTGGAAATGTTAGTAGAAAATTGTTGAAGCAACATAAAGGCAATTCAACAGTTAACCAGTTTGTTTCCATATCTTTTCTTTCTACCTTTTTGGTTTTAACTGCTAACCTTGTTAGAAGACACAATCATTGTATTGGAATTATAGCAGCTACTGTCATCTTGGCACTAAACCTCTGTACTCTCCCTTCATCTCATAAAAGGGGAGTATCTTGAAAATAAAAATTTATAAAGAAACACTCCACTTGGGAAAACCAACAGTTAATTGAGTTCATTCCTCTACTAATACTTGTTATCTCCCTTTTATCCAATCATTTTGGTCTCCCATTTTTACTACCGGTTGTCATCTCGTAAGAGATTAACATTGGGTTTGCCCAATAGTGTCCATGCTTATCATGGGCTTACAGATTTGTGACATCATGTTTTTCTTTCATATATGCATTAAGCATATGGTTATGGGTAGAGAACATAAATTCAAACATGCCACTGATCAATGATCCAGATTTTTCAGGAAGAAAAGCAGAGTGAAAAAGTATCCAAAAAGTGTTTTCAGTGGCAATTTTTTCCAGCACCTAGCAATTAAAACTTGAAGGTTTACAAGAACTAAGCCTAGTCAATATTGCATTTATATGTCCGATATGGTAAATTCTGCGACTCTTACTGTTGGGTTGTTTTAAATCATTTTGCTTTGTCGTATCCTTTAAGGAGGTATTGCTGTATACATAATAATTGGGTTGAGAAGAGGTAGCTAGATATAGAGTGGTTCGAATCATCTGTAATACACTGGTCCCAGACTGTTTTGGTGGCTGCTTAGTAAATACTGATCCACCCTATGGAGGAGTTATTTGCCAATTGTCAGTTGTTGGCAACTTCTCCAGGGGCATTGAAGGTAGCATACATAGATACTGATCCACCCTTCATCAACTCTCCAGGGAGAAGTATACGTAAATGCAGATAAAACAACTTTCGAGAATAATCCGGTTATTCCGGTCCTGTTCTAGTTTTGTGGGCAACTTCTCAAGGGGCTTATTAAACACTGATCTACACCCTTCATCAACTCTGTTATGCAACTTGAACATCTCTGAGGATTGTATAATTGTATTTATGATACATTGAAAGTCACGTGGAATGGAATCAATTCGTTTCAAGTTTTTGTTTACTGAAACTTACCCTATAAGTGATTGAGTTATCCTTTCGATTGCTAATGAAAGTTTGTTAAAATGAAACTTCCCCAACGATTAGCTTGCATGTAAATCAAGACAAGAATTAAATAACAGTGATATGGCACCTTGAATCCACATGACTTAAGATGAGAAAACACACGCTTTAGATTTTGTATAGAAAACGTCTCTTGCACCAGGGAAAAAGCTCCACTTGCTATTTATAGTTCTATACTCATTTTCTATAACTTTCGTCATCAGTAGATGAAACTTGATTGAGAAAAGCAGCACCACCCTTTTGTGTAAAATAGACATGTCACAAATATCATGCAATGATGGTGAAAACCAATTATGTATTGCAAATTTGCAATGGAGATGGTCTATCATAACATAGCACCCGTATACTAATTCTGATAATGGGGAAATCCACCCTAGCAAGCAAGGCTGCTTTATACCCTATACCGTAGAAGTCTAGCTAATAACAATGCCCTCCCTGTACAATCCCTCGAAGCGGGAAACAATAATAATAATAATAACGTAATGCTAGTGAATAAGAATTCCCATTAGACTATTATCCCCTAAATATATAAATATAAATATATATGTACTGTGGTGGGTAACAGCCACTGGTGTGAAGGGGTCGGAGATCACAACCACACATTGAATACACCATATATAGGATCCTTAGGCTGGGGCTAAGCAATCAGCAAGTATCACCATCGGACTGGATCCGGTTGCTTGATGGCTTGCCGATCTGCAGGCAGCCAATTGGGGGGACTGTGGGAGTGCTCAACTCCCCAAAGGTCTGCCAACAGAAGGGGTCATACAAGTGGTAGCGTTCTTGAATTGGTTTTAGCTGTATGGCAGTTAGAGTCACGTCTATGCATGGCAAACTGTCGCTGCATGCCAAGTGTACAGGTTTTACTGTGTAGGTCCCTCTTATTCTCTCGTATGTAATTCCTGACAGAGACACTGCCGATGTTTGGTTCTTGCATGTGCTCTTGTCGCAGTAGAATTGATCGATTACAATCGGAAGTTGAACTTCAGATACTTGAATGTTTGAGAATAGTACTCCTTGCACAGAACCCGACCCACCCTGCATGCCAGAGAGAGAGAGGAAAATAAGAAAACAATTGAACTGTTTTAATACATACAGTTTGATCTAGTAGAGATAAGTTGTAGTTGGAGTTTCTAATAGAAACAACTCAAAACCTCATACTCAGAAGTCAGAAATCAGAACGGTTCAAAGTATCAAAAACAACTAGAAAACTTAGGCACTAGGGTGGATTTACATTTACCTGCCATGTCTTGATTCTGACACCAGTCATGGTGTTGTGCATCATGATATCTCGCACAGTGATGTTTGATACACAGGCTTTGGTGTTGTCTCTTCCAAGACCTCCGATGCTGATGCCATGCCCAGGTCCACAGTTAACATTGTGTATGTATACGTTTGAGCATCCTGTCTGTATGGATACGCAGTCATCACCTGCACAACGCGTAGGAGCCTGATGTCAAGCAGGCAGAGAGATGTGGAACTGGTTGGTTATTGTTTTTTAGTTCTGCTTCTACACAGATATGGATGGAGTGGAGTGTGGAGAATTGTATTCTTAAAAACTATGTGCTGGAAGGTATTGGCTTGGTGGTATTTCAAGGTTAGGGATGCGTGGCAGAGTTTGTGCAGGTGCAGCATCGTTTACTGTTCCTGTATCCGTATTACCCAACTTGCCTAAATTACCATCTCGCTTGGGTAATCTTTCATTTTATATTTCTGGTAAATTTTGGGGGCTACTCCTGCTCTGCCATGTTCTTTCGGAAGAAGACAAAAGGTCAAAAGGAGAGAGAGAGAGAGAGAGACCAGAAGGTATCCAAGTTCCTATTCTGGAACAAGACAATAGAAAAACTAAAAGGAGAAACAGAAAGGAGTAAGTGGAAGGAGAGTACTTTGGTTGGGTGCTGGTCCCAAAACCCAATTCCAAATGGATCCACGTTGTAGGTTTGATTGGTATATGTGTGAGGAATATTGTGGCCACAAAATACTTAGCCTGCAGAGTGTTTTTTGTTGCACATGAACATTTGCCATGTGTCACAATTGTAGCGGTTAGACCTTGATGATGTGTCTGTCCTACAGACACATTTGCCATGTGTCACAATTTTTTGCCTCTAAGTCCTGATGCATACCACTGGCTACTCATAAATTTTCTTATAAATCTTTCTGGAGTCACATGAAGAGCTTTGGAGTTGGGCCTTTGGGTCATGGGTGAGGGGAAGTATGAAAAGACCTAAGCTAGACTTTTTTTTTTTACGGAGAAGTACAGATACACACGATGCAGAATTGAAATTACCACAAGCGAGGTTTGTGCTATGGATGAGCACGTCTTTGGAGTTCTGCAGGTGGATTCCGTCAGTGTTGAGGCTGTCGCCGGGTGAGTTGGTAGTCATGTTGTAGACTTGGACGCCGATGCAGTTGTCGAATTTCAGATGACACTGAGGGCTGTTTTGAATTGTTATGCCTGTGACTGTCACATTATAACTGCCATAGAACCTCAGAGCCTGCTTGCCAGAAGAACACAGCGAGAGGGAGAGTACTAAATACATCTAATTTTTACTGATATGGTGAAAAAAATAAGAAAACGAAAACCCCAAAATTCACTGGGAAGCTCTTCAGTACTTACAGTTGGTTTTATGCTTGGCATTTTCCGGCCGAGTGTGCTGTTTATCTGCGGTGATTACCCATAAAAAAAAAACCCTGTTATTGTTATCTCTAGGAAATTTGATGAACCAATTTGCGGAGAGATCAGGTGGCGTAAGTTACCGGAATGCGAGGGTTGACCGTCGTGGGAGGTTCGTCGGTAATCGGAACGATTAACCGTGCTTCACTGTCTGTGCTATCATCAAACGGGGAATCTTGCCACCACACCGAACCCTGCCCATCAATTATGCCTCCACCCTTGATTGTAATCCCCCTCAGTTTCGTGAACTCCAGCCATTGCAACAGTCCAGAACCCCAAGCATCGGAGCTTGTGGGAGCGATTATTGTACCCTCCAGCTGCAAGCCACCCGATACCGATACGTGAGCCTCAAGTATTAACAGGATTTTATTAATTAAATTTAAATAAACCCTGGTCCCTGATGCCTCAATATAATTTTCTAGTTTCCTACTGTTGGCTGCGTGATTATACTGTTTGTTTCTACTGTTGGACGCGTGACCAGTGGTAAACCCACCACCCCCAAAAGCAGAGAATGGATGGGTTTTCTTGTTTCTTCAACCTTCCACAAAAATCACAGGTGGGCCTCAAAGTTTCAAACCCCCCCTTTGATCATCATCTGTCTCTGGATTTGAGACATCACAACATTCTCCGCTACAAGAGGTTGGATGGGTAGCTTCTGTCTATTTGTATGATAAATAATGGTGTAACTAGTAATTTCGACCACCCAGACCCAGAAATTCACCTGAAATATGATGTTTGATTCACAGTAAGGCCCGGAGAAGGAAATGGGTCCGACAAGAAACACCAATTTTGCTGGCACCACCATTGTTGATGCCTCCACCTTACAAGCAGCTGCCCATGCAGCTTGGAATGCCTGCATTTCACCGAATCAAAATACATAAAATTTGAGAGATTTGACAAACAACCATTTTTGATTTACACCAATACAGTGTGACTGTGTGAGTGTGGTGTGGGGGGTGGTACTCCGTATGAAAACCGTATAAAATAATTGTTGGAATCTGCACCAAACTGCCTTAATCAGAATAAAAATTGGGGAGTGGGCCCCCACGTGATGGCCGCTTCCCCCCCTTTTCTCCAGAAGATCATTTGTCCATTTCTTGATGTTCTTTTTATCATTCTGGTTCTGGCGCAATTTTATACGCCTCAGAAATTCAACCCTCCCCACTAATATTGTTATCATTATTTAAATTAAATTGTAAGCAGCGACGAGACGACATTACGACAACCGTCGCGGTGATTACTTTTTGCTCTTGTTTTTAATCTTCGTGACCAGTGGGAGGATTTATTTGGCCAATACGCCCTGAGTTCTATGACTGCTCAGATGAATTTAGACCACATCAAGCTACTCTACAGTCTCTATACGATGGAGATGGAGCCATGGAGGTTACTCTGCACTTAATTTATCTTTTCAAACTCAAGCAGCTATGAAAAAAACTAAATGTGTAAATGTTTGATAGATGTTTTTTCTAGTAAAATGAATATGAACCCACTTGAGTCTGGGATTCAAACTTGTTAAGTATACTAAAAGCACCAAATGGGGGTACATGAGAACAAGAAAGAAATTGAAGCTATCACCTTCGTGTCGTCAGTCTTGCCGTCGCCTTTGGCACCGAAATGCAACACATCGAACACTGCACCATGACTACCACTGAATCCTTTTCCCGGTGGCGGTACCGGAGTTGGCTCTTTTGGCCCTTTGTACCCTTTTCCCGGTTTTGGCGCAGGCGGTGGGGATTTCGTCGGCTTGGACCCACGGCCACCGCCGCTGATGCCTTGGTGGTGGCTACCACCGTGAGTCTTCCCTTTCTTCTTGGATAAAGAGGCGGAGGTGATACCTCTGCTCTGCCTCCAGTGCTTGCCTCTTCTGGCATTGCAAACTTCAAATGTAGAGCTCCAAACAAGAAGAGCAATGAGAAGGAACAATGTGAGGCCTTTTAGACTGAACCTACCCATCTCTTTTGTTTCTCCCAGTGTTGCTATGCTGAGTGTGTTTTGACGTTCGTCTGCGTCTGTCTACGTTAAGTAGACAGAAACAGAGCGATAGAGGAAGAGGGTGGAGGAAGGAAAAAGGGTAGAGAAGGGAGAGGAAGTGAGTTTAGACTTTAGAGTTTAGATAGATAGGCAACAGAGGAGAGATGGTTGGGTTTAAATAGAGAAACACTCAGAAATTATGTCCCAATACACACTTAAGCAAGACAGATTGACAAGAATGGGGATTTAATCTGTTTCATTCTCTTGCTTTTCTTTCCTTCTTGCATTTGAGTATTGGTTTGATTATTATATTCTGCTGCTTCTTTCCTTTTTATGACAGTTGGTTGGGATTAATTTATTTAACCCACCATTAATGCCATTTGTCATTTGTACATTGCACGTGACACGCCCAGTTGCTCATGCAAGGACGTTGTAATCTTTGGCTGATCCGAGTGGGGGCATCAGCTTTCCACTTTTTGAAGCTACAGATGGAGCAAAACCCAATTCAATCAAGATGAGGAATAAGTTTAGATGAAAACCCATAAAATATTTCTTGCATTAATGGGGGTTTGCGTAGAAGAAAAAAAAATTACAAATTAAATACTTTTCATTGAAAAAAAAACAATACATTGCAAGAACTCAGAGAATAACGCGAAATACTATTTGAGTGTATGTAGGGCACCAATAATTGACTGGTACTGTTCATTTGTTTGTATCACCATTCACCAACCCATGATGCCTGGTGTCCATCACATCACCCAATTTTTTTCTCCTATTCCTTTTCCCAGTTTTTTTCTCCTTTTCTTTTTCTTTGTTTGCTGAATCAATGCATATATATATATTACAAAAAAACAACAATAGGAGATTAATATTTGTATTTTAAAGTTGTAAAGCAACATTAGTTGAATAAGTTGAAATCAGACCATTATAGTTTATTTGGTTCAGATAGGAATCAGAATGAGAATTGAAATAAGTTGAAATGAGATTTTATTTTCAAGAGAGGGGAGGGAATAGCCATTCTCTCAAACGGGAAAATGTCATTCCATCAGGAATGGGAATGAGCTTCTAATTTCGTCCAACCAATCCGATTTTAAACCCCTATTTCCATGAAGCAAAGGGGACCTTATATTTTGGGATTTTGTTTAATTTATATTGAAGGAAGAAGTGAAGAAGAGGAAGAGCCACACAAACACAATAATGGGTAGATGTAGCTCGGCCTCTCTCTCCCAGTCACCTACTGTGATTGGGGCCGGGGGTGTTTCAGGAGTGGGAGAGGTGTAAAAGCCAAAGGGGTCACACGTGAATTGGTCTATAGTATGTCAAGGCCACTGACTATAACAGCTCTTCATGGTCACATGCAAGCTTCACGGGTGTGAGTCTTGTGCTTTGTCTTCTTAACCAGCTCCAAGTGCCAGAAACCCTAACATTTCCAGCCTTTCACCCTTTCTTCCCCACCTTTTGTTTAATCAATAAAATCCAATTTCATAGTGCCACCCTTCTAGGCCACTGCCTATCACACCTGATTTCTTCTGAGCATGGTTTTCAGGGGATCTTAATTCCGTAACCTGTACGGATTAAATAAATTATAAGCTTCTAATCAAACCCATCTTTGACTTGCTAATTACTCCATGCTCTAAAATTCATTTGAGGCAGAAAAAAAATTGGATGGATCTGACGTTTTGTGGAAAAGGAGAGGACTGCCCAGAAGGGACGAGGAATCTGTGAAAGCTTCATTGCTTTCCCCTCCTTAAACCTTTTTCTAAATCATCTCTAATCCCTAATTTCAATTCTTCCATCGGTTTTTTATATTGAATAATAGCATTTTGGTTGATGGAGGGATTAAGCTTTTACATCAGGCTATCAAGTACCAATTCTCCTGTAGCTTTCTCTGAATTAATCAGAATGTGATCGTAGGAAACATAAAAATGTGTTTGGGCCCTCTTACTAGTCCGGTCCCATTTTGTCCCAGTTACGAGGTCTGGTACAAACCCACCCAAAACACGTTCTAATATTACTAGTTCAAACTCTCATCTCAAGACAACAACCCTAAATAAAATAAATCCTCACAGTTTGAATGTCTTCAGGAAATTACTGCAAATAGTGCCCTGTAAATTAGCATTAGTTAGAGTTGACAGAAATTTCAGAAAAATCCTCTTTGTAACAAATTAAAGGCAAATTCTAGTTCTACAGTCATCACTGCTTTTTAAATGTGTCTATGTAATTAGCATTTCTCCTTAAACTTAAAATTCTATATGATTCAAGAGATTAAAACCTAATTATGTTCTCTCACTCATCATTTCTTTCTATTTTTAACAAGAAATAAAACCTCTTAATCTTAGTTGTGTTCCTCCAAGACACTTACATGGTATTGGTACCAATTATTTACTGATAGAATATCAATACTAGGATCTTGTTTGGGAGTGTTCATTTTTTCAAGCACTTATTGAAAAAGCATTTATTTTAGGTTAAAACTATATTAATAAGCACTTATATGTGTTTGGGAAATAAGACAGAATAATTTAAATAAGCACAGATCTTTGGTTGTTTTCAAGCGCTCGTTACATTTTTTTGCCTGTTCCTCTTGGCCTGCCATGTATTTTCAAAATACTTGTACTAAGCTTACCCTGTTTGAAAGGATTGCTTTGTCACTAAAAACACTCATAAGCACTTATTAGGATAAGTACTTATTTATCCAATACACACTCCTAGACAGGGGCTAGTACTGCCTACCAATTTGGGGGCAATTAAGCATGTAGCTAGGTAATTTGGCAAATGAAAAGGACATCACTCTCACTTTAAACTTTCAGTTGTGAATATTCATGTATCAAATGTATTGTATCATATCATACCAATATATCATTTTTAAGACATTTCCTAAAAGAATTCAGTTTAAACGTTAAAATGACATTTGAGCCAACTCCAAAACATGTTTTTGAAAAAAAAAAGAACTAAAAAGTTGAAGATTTAAATGTAGAAAAAAAATAATATTTTCTAATTATAAAACAAGAGGTAATTCAGTGTTTTCGACCTGTCATTGACAAACTACAATTTCAGCTTGGGTCAACTTCGATAAATATTACAATATTGACCTGTTGACCTGAACAGTTGAACCCATGAGACCACGGCCCACCTGACCAGTCTAAATTGTCTCAACGTCACTGGTTGATCCATTTATTTGGATGGTTGAACCAATGACATGATACCCATTGACCCGGAGGGAAAAGCATTTATTTCATCCTCCCAGCTTAGTTTTAAAACACTAATTGTACGCATGAAAGGGCTTTTGGGTATTTGAATCTTAAAACTACCCATTAGCATTAGAATAAGCAAAATGTAAATACCCTAAGATTGCATCAGATAAACCTGATACAAGTGTTGGTAATTAGGCTGTACCCTAACCGAATTATTAATTAGAACACAAACCATATAACCTAAACCAATATAACTGGTTCGGTTGGTTAGGTTGTATCAGAAAGACCCGATCCCAATGCTTTAACTGTCTCGGAATCAGAACTGTTTTGGTCATCGGTTTTCGGTCCGTGGTTCAACTGTCTGATCTCTGAATGGATCAGCTTGTGACATTTTAAAAAGGATCTTAAAATAAAAAAATAATTAGCATAAAAAATTGACCCAAAAAACTGTTGTTTGGGTTGAACAGATTGATGGTTCAACCACAAAAATAGTGGTTCAGACTTCGGAGGTGAAATGAAACGATATGTTGGCCAATTTTCAGGCCAAACGGTTTGACCGTTCAGTCAACAAGGGCTTGAAAACCTTGCCTAATCCATTGATAGCTCTACATTAATGTTAAATGTGAACTGAAAAAAGAAAAAAAAAATCCAATTAAGGTTGACCCAATCCTAACCGAATAGGGTCAGCTCAATTAGGCTTTACCAACCGAGTCAAATTAGGATTTGCCACTTAACCCAACTGGAACAGTTAGGGTTTACAACTTAACCCGACCCACTGATAAGTGATAACCCTAGATGCATTTGATTTGCGTTATAAGACAATAGCATCCTTTGCTTCCATTCAAAGTAGCATCATTTATTTTCTCCAAAACACACATATAGGGGTGTCAATTGGATTGGATTTGGTCCAATTCGATCTGGTCCAATGTGAGTCTATTATAAATAGATCAGGTCTAATTCAATCCAATGAATATTTTGGAATATTTTGGACCGGTCCAAGTCAAAGTATGAACTGTTCGATCTGTTCAAATTTGTTTTGGTTTAGATTGATTTCAACCCAAACTTGATCCATTGACACCTATATTGTTATCTTATATTAATGATCCAATCTAATATAAATTTATTAGGGACAGATCAGGTCCAATCCAATCTAATAAATATTTTGGACCGATTGATCCAATTCAATGTCTTGTTGATCCATCCAATCCGTCCAAATTGATTTTGGACCAAACAGGTCTAATCCAAAACCGGTCCATTGGCAGCCTTACACACATACACTCTCCCTAATATGTGGTTTTATTTATAATGTTGGAGCTCAATACATGTCCCTGTGCAGACGTGGCAAAGGTTGCATACTTGTCAAGGAACTGAATGAAGCTAGCTTACTTGGAAAGGCATAAAAAGGCATCAGAAAACGTTCATGAAGTAAAGACAAGTATTAATTACTTAAAATCTTATATTACTGCAGACATGGACAATAGACTATGAATCAATCCAAACATTTTTCTCTTTGAATCTTGGTTCTCTTGAAGACTGCTGAATGCATGCGTGACATTTTCAGTCTTCGTTGCAAATACTTGCACGTGATCCATCCTTGTGATCATGAGATGCAACCTTTCCAGAAAACCGTTACGACACCGATCATCCACATCCAGGCTTCCTGCCATTGTTTTCGGCGCTGACCCGACTAACGCCCAAATACAAGAAAAACGAGACAAACAAGATTTAAAAAAAAAAAAAACAGAGAAAACCAAAATCACTCAATTCTCTTACTTAAATAAATCCATCGAGGGAATTTCTTAGTTGTAGTTCACCAAGATTCCTTTTTTTTTTAATGTAGTCCAGCCCAACCATGAACCACTCTAATCATCTATCCAAATCCTGTTTTGATCCTTTTTTTTCCCCTGTTTCACCTTCCACACATTATGATGGTTTTTTTTTTCTCTGAATTTTATTGAAGGGTTCTGTTTTTCCGACCACCCACAATGAGAATGAATTATAGGGTAGTCCTTTTTGGAAAGTTTGCTTTGAGTACGACCTTCTTAATCGTCTTTTTGTGCTTACATTCTCGTGACTTTTGGGCCCCCTCCTTAATCCAACAACATGATTGGGGTTGGGATTTGTTCCTTTTTCCCAGAATTTGGTTTCTCACTCTCTCTCTCTCTCATCTCTCTCTCATTTACCAAATTAATGTTGCAGAGTATTGATTACTCTGATTATAGTAATCTAATCAAATCCATGTAACATGATCCAGGTCTCCAGGGAAAATATAGTAGAAAAAAGAAAGAGGTTTTAGTTTACAGAGGCTGAGAATGGTGATTAACCTGAGCAGAGAGAGAGAGAGAGAGAGAGTCACGGATCATTCTAGAATTTGTAGCTAGGAATAATCTATAAATAACAAGGTGAGCTTATTGCTGCTGGACATGTGATATTTCAGTTGGAACTCGGAAGCTTTTCAAGTCCAGTCCATGATTTATGTAAAATATATAGATTCTTAAATTGCGGACGACAAGGGCTGTCTCTCCACCATTTTGTCTGTATTTGGAGACACCAATTAATGAGAGATGGCCTAAGACGAGACCCCTCCTAGCTAGCACTTAGCAGAGCCAGAGCAGCACTCGCGGTCACGGATTTCTTAAAGTTGCCATTCTTTCAGTTTTCAGCACCCTGCAACATTTTTCTAGACTTCCATCCGTTACGTTAACGTCCTCTCCTCTTTACTTTTTTCCGGAGTTGCAGTCGCTGAGTTGATCCGCTTGGTTCTGCAAATCTGCTGTGCTGAGAGAGCCTGATCAGACAAGCGACACTAGAGATCAAAGCAGCCCCAGTTTGCAACTAGTGGCCCCTTAGACTTAGATAGAGCAAACCCCAGAATACAAAACCCCGCCCGGATTGCACCAGTTTGAGCCAGAGTACTGGTACAGAAGAGAGAGTAATGGGCTAATGGCATTGGCAGCCCTTGGCTTTCAATTTTCAAATGCAGAGTCTAGAGTAGAGAGTAGAGAGTCTAGATTTCTTACCATGTGCAAAGAAAGGAGAACAGTGCACGTGGTGAAATGATGCCACACGTACGAGCTTGCAGTTGCTGCTTGCAGGGGACAAACAAGCCCGTGCATCTGCAAATGGTAGATGGTACTTGCAAGAATCTCCGGTCGTGCGAATACGTACAGATGTACATATGTTTGTAAAAAAACCCAGCTGAGTTTTCTATTTATCTAATGCCGTCAGTTGGCAAGTTATGACAATCCGGCCGGGCACCGGGGTATTATTAATTAATTCCGGTATTGGGTACGATAATACTATTGAATTACAGAATTACAGAGAAAACAATTCATGCCAGTTTTCAAGTCTTCGGTCCCGTCTGGAAGCATGTCTTTCTCTTTCCTTCTACGCCAATCCCATCTCCCATCACAACAACATGGCCCTGTCTTCAGCGACAATCCGCTGCACTCCATCTTTCCACCAGATCCCACCTGAGGGCCCATCCTAATTCTTTTTTTTTTAATCTCTCTCTAGAGATTAAACCTTTTAATCAATGCGCCAGCCGGAGCCCAGAGGCCTTATTATTTAAATTAATCCAACTTGAAATTCGATTACTATCAACCCAGCTGCTTTTCCCAAGGATTTCACGTGAGATCTAGTAAAACCCAAGACGCCTCAAGTAGGAAGAATTCAATCTCCACAAAGAAACAACCAACCCAGGAAAACTAAGCTGGTTTCAATTAAGGAAGATCATATCGATCTGAGTGAGTTGTTAGGGAAAAAAACAATAGTGCATTAAGAAGACAGCTAAAGCCTGTGTATGTGTGTGTGTCTCTCTCTCACAGTCAGTCTCAGTTTCAGAACGAATGCGGATAAAGTGTGTTGTGCAGTGAGTCATGTAAAAATGAGAGATCATGAGCGATAACTGGTCACATGTGACTATGCGAGAGGCCTGGGCCAAGTCATGTGCCTTTGCTTTGAGTTGCTCTCTATACCTGTTCATGGGCCGGGCCGGGCTTTCATTCTATATTAACAGATTTTTCTAAGGCCCGAGCCCGGCCCCCATAAAAAGCCCGAAGTTCGGGCCTGGGCCCGTGCCCGAAATTTAGCCCATGCTATTACTATTGCTAAAGCGGCTGAATAGAGAGAGAGAGAGATTATAAAGAAAAAAAATAAAAATCTATATATTAAATTATAAATATATATTTCAATAAATATTATATTATTTATATAATATATAAAATACACATTATGTATTTTATAAAATATATAATGCTGAATCGGGCCGGGTCGAGCCTTTTTGAGAGAGAGAGAAATTTAGCCCATGCTGTTATTACTGCTAAAGCGGCTGAATAGAGAGAGAGAAAGAGAGAGAGAGAGAGAAATTATAAAGAAAAAAAATAAAAATGTATATATTAAATTATAAATATATATTTCAATAAATATTATATTATTTATATAATATATAAAATACACATTATGTATTTTATAAAAATATATAATGCTGAATCGGGCCGGGTCGAGCCTTTTTGACAAATCCCGAACTCGGTCCGAAACACAGTCGGGCTTACTGTGTTAGGCCCGAGGTCGGGCCTGCAGGCCTAATTACATGACCAAGCCCGACCGGGGTGTGGGCCGGGCCATCGGGCTACCCAGCCCATGAACAGATTTATTGCTCTCACAGGAAACAAATAGACACCCAAGTACCCATGCTGTTGGCCCTAGGGGTGTCCATAAAAATAGAAAACCCAAGTAACCAAACTAATCAAGAAAACCGAATCGGAAAATGCAGTTAATCAAATTCATCGGTTCAGTTTTGTATTGATATTTTTTAAAAATCAAAGGATTGATTTATTTTTTGGTTAATCTAAAAAAACCGGTGGTTAACCGAACCGATAGATATATGTATATTATATATATTTTTAATATATGTCGCATATTATCTATATATTATATATAAATATATATGTATTACATAAAAATATATACATATATTGTATATATTTTTATAATATATTATATATCATTTATTATTTATAAAATAATATTATACATATATTTACATAATAGGGTTCAACTATGATGTAGAAAAGATATCATATCTGAAAAACTTCTGACAAGTCAACTGGAATCATAAACCTCCTAACCAATCATGTGTTATTTATTAAAATTCATGAGTGGGTTTTGATTGATCAAAACTCTTGCCATATCATATCTTTTCTGTATTATAGATTTTTCTTTACATAATATATATTATAAATATAAAAAACTGAAGAATTAAACCGGTCAAAAAGAGAAACCAATCAAATGGTTAACCGGTGGTGCCGGTTCGGAGAACCATGGACACCCCTGGTTGGCCCCCAACATTCAAAATTATTCGAAGCCACAGTTCTCAACCCCCGAACCCGATGTGACCACCTGACTCGTGCACAGTGAAGCGACTTCGGCCTTAGGCTTTTCTTCTTGATATGGCCGGCCCTGTCCGGCATCATGGTTTTGGCAATTGTGACAAAATCATAACTATCAGACTGAACTGGGTCCAAGAAGGTTTGCCACATACTCATATAATTGCTAGCAAAATGATCATTCACACAAGGAACACATGGCCAACACAACAGCCTAGAGATTCCAAGTATATGACACACCCTACCAAGGACCAAATAGTATATCCCACTACTTATAGTTTAACTTTATTCTCTTTGCTGCTATTTTGGTATAACATTCATTCTGCTTTGCTACAAGTCTTTTTTCAATTAGAGAGTTGTCTTCGATTGTGACAAATTAAATTATGACTATGAAAGTGAACCTGGTCCACGGTGTAGAAAGTTGCCACTTAGCTCATTTTGCTAATAAAATGATCATCATCACATAAAACACATGTCATAAGTGAGTCCGAATGTTTTATGTGATCATCATCACATAAAACACATAAAACACATGTCATAAAACACAATTTAACCATATCTTCATGTATGACTACTTTTTCTTTTATTTTACTCTTGATTAGGGTTATTTTGTTCTATCATAAACTTAAGTGAAGAAAGTGAACGGCTTTGATCAGAAATTTTGATATTTTTCTATTTTGGTTTCAATGTAAAATATTTATGAAAAACAATCATAATCAGTTTCCCAAAAGAATTTTTCTTAGTTGTATAGCCTTTGAATGAATAGGGCTGGGTTGGATTAAATTAGTACTTCCAAAATTTCTGTAAGAATTAAGGGTGGATTTGATTTGAAGGAAAAAGGGGTTTGGAATCTGAACTGAAATTGTCCATTCTAATTCTAACCATTTGGTTGGGCCGAATGGGATTTCAGTTCCCATTCTTGGTAGAATGGCATTCTCCTACTTGAGGGAACAGTCATTGTAGTCTCCCACTTTGGAAACAAGAATCTCATTCCAACCAATCAAAGAAAAAAGGTCAAGTAACTTAAACAATCCCTAAACCCTATTTTTTTTTACTAATTGCCAAATTTCTTTAAGAATTATGTATATCTTATGGAATCCGGTTCCGATTATCATTTCTGTTAGAATGGCATTCCCCCATTTGAGGGAATGGTCATTCTAGTCTCCCCCTTTGGAAACGAGAGTCTCATTTCAACCAACCAAATAAAAAAGGTCAAGTAACTTAAATAATCCAAACCCTATTATTTTTTATTGAATGCCAAGTTTCTTTAAGGGGCATTCATTTTTTGGATTTTGTGAGGGGGGAGGGGGGAGGGAGTTGGTCAATTGGATTTTGGTTCCACTGACCAAGAAGCCCATATTCTTTTTTAAGATTTATGTAGGGCCCAGAGAAAATTTATTTTCCCAGGTATCACTTGCACGGGTAAGTGGTACACATCTCCCAAGTGGGAAAAGATGGGGTAAAGTTGCCAACACCTAGATAGGACAAAAATGCCCCTTTTATTAATGGTTTTTTATGGCTAAAACGATCATTGTCTTATTTACCTGGGAAGTAAAAGAATATGGATAAATGCACTTACCCAAATAAGAAACACATACCCGGATAAGTGCATTTACCTAAGTAAATAATTCATCGAAAAGCGAATGAGGCCTAAGAATTATGTATATCTTATGGAATCCAATTCCAATTCCCATTCTCGGTAGAATGGAATTTTCCCATCTGAGAGAATAATCATTCTAGTCTCCCCCTTCGGAAACGAGAATCTCATTTCAACCAGCCAAAAACACAAAGGTCAGGTAACTTAAAAATAATCTATAAACTCTATTATTTTTATTGGATGCCAAGTTTTTTTTTTCAAGAACTATGTATATTTTATGGAATCTAATTCCGGTTCCTGAGCTAAACAATGGGGGGGGGGGGATAAGCAATTTCAATTCCTTTTCTTACTGTAAATCAAACAGATCCTAAGAAATAAAATTTTCATTCAACAGAAGAAACAGGACACCTAAACAGCAATCCCTTTTTTCTCATTTCTCATGTAATTCAAGCATAACAAATGTATTTAATTATTTGATGTTAAATGTATTTGCCTTAGGGCTTTAAAAAAATGTGGCATGTGCGGTACGGCACTTAAAGAGAGTGGGTGGGGAACCAAAGCAGAAACGTAGGGAGTGGGTTAGAATGTTAGTTACATTAAGAAGAGGCGTGGTTGGCTCACTACCTCAATCCCTATTTTTCATCAATTACAATCTTACCCTTATTTTAAGGTTTGAAAAATGAATATAATATATAAAAGAAAACTGGCAAATATTATTACTTTATTATTAGTATGGATTATTCCTTGGGGAGTGTTTGACAACATAGTTGGTTTTGCTTTTGAAAACAAAACAACTACTACAGCAAAAATAATATAAATTTACTCATATAGTAGCTGTTTTTGTTTCCAAAAGTAAAACCAAGTAACCAACCATGTTGTCCAACACTCCATTAAGGAATACATTATTGAATTTTAATGTGACAAAGAATAAAATGTTATTAATAATAAGAACTATGGTTACTAATGTATTGAAGAGATGTGTGATAGAATAGATCAAGATTGATAGCTACAAAGACATCCTTCGGTTTTTCTTTTTCATATTTAATTGAAAATCTACATCATTTTGTTATTTTAAAATTTTAATTTGAAAAAGAAATAAAAACCCACCCAATTATTATTTGTAATAAGGGAAACTTTTATGTTAATAAATAACTGTATTATTAAGTGGATAATATAAATGAAAATTGTTGATAAAAATAAGTTATCCGAAAAAGACATTGTTTCTTTTTCTTATAAGGAATGCTTTCTTATCGAACAAAACATGTATTATCCTGCAGGATCGCCGGTGCCCCTCAGGTATACTTTTGGTTTCAAAATTTAGTTGTCAAGGTCTCCTTATTTTATTTATATACTTATTTATTTATTTTTCAAATGCTGTTGTCAACGTCTCCTAAGGACAATTTGGAACTAGTTGATGATCAGAAGTCCAAGTTTAGTTATGTTTCAGATCATCATCGACCGTTGTGGTCGTTATGAGGTCAGTTATATGAATTCTGTATGACCATTCCATTCTATTCAGTGTCATATTGGAGATGTCCAATGGAATCTCCTGAAAGCAAAAATTCTGTAAAAGTAAGAACATCCAATCACATATTAGGAATTTCTTATCGTCAATCAGAAGCCCAAAATGGGAAAATTTATGATATGCAAAATATATAATAGGGAAAAGGCTTTGACCAATCACAACCCCCCGTAAATTTGATGAAAACACACCTGATTGGATATTACTTTTATGATATGGGTTGATTGATTGTAAGTTTTTTAGATAGCAAATCTTTCCTGAATTCATCAGAAAATTCGGATGAACAAGCGCTTAGGCCATTTCTTATGGCTTCCAAATTCCAATCTGGTCTTTTTTTTTCTTATAAATATTAACCAAGGAAATGTAACCAACTTTCATTTATAAAAAACAAAAACTAAGAAAATCTGACCAGAAAATTAATCAAAAATCTTTTGATAGGACATTTACACAAACGTTTTTTTTTTTTTTTTCTGGTTGAATTTTTGGTCCATATACCAGAATATGGGCTTATGGCACTATGTATAGGATTAGATTAGGACTTTATCAATGGGCCGAGTAAACTACCCAACCCAATTATGGCCTATCATGAAAATGCTTAAAAGGCCCATTGGACCACTGCTACACCCGGGTACAAACATATATTTATTGAAGCAATTTATGAAAGAAGCGCCTGATCGGTCCAGCCAGATCAGCAGATGGAATGGAACAGTGTTGAGTAGAGAGTGGAGACTTTGAGCAAATACAGTTGGAAAGAGAACAACAAATGTTTAGACGTCGCAAATGCAGTATCATCCTTGTAGTGCGTTGTGGTTTCATTAGACTTTGTAAAATTCGAATATAAATAAGCCCAAGTCTTCTTTTGATGGGATTGGGCTGCACGAACAAGTGATGTGGGTTTGAGTGAGATAGTCCATACAAAATTTTACATGTAATGTTGGGCTGATGGCCGATTCTAGCTCAATAATTATGGCTGATTCTAGTTTAATAGTTAATTTTAGGTCTTGTTCATTTTTCGGTAAGTTATTTATCTGGGTAAGTGTAGTTACTTGGGTAAGTTTTTTCTGAGAAACACTTATTCAGGTAAGTGCATTTACCCATGTTCTTTTATTTCTCATGTAAATAAGGCAATCACCATTTTAGTTATAAAAATCCATAATTAAAAATGGCATTTTTGTCCCATTTAAGTGTTGGAAACTTCCTCTAGGTGGAAAAGTTATTTATCCACCTAAGAAATGGGTAAGTGATATCCAGGAAAATAAACTTTCCCTAGTCCCCACATAAATCTGAAAAAAGAATATATGATTCATGGTCAATGAGAACCAAAATCCCATTGACCAACTTTCCCCCCTCTTAAAATCCAAAAAAAGAACACCCCCTTAAACTGAGGCAAGTCTCAACTGACTCCGACTCAGGCAAACCCAAGCTGTAAAGACTTTAGGATATGCTACCAGACATACCCATAAAACATTGGTGTGCTCATTCATGATAGGTTCCCGGGTTCGGCCGTTACGTTACGACATATTCTGCACACATGCAGCAGCCTAGCTCATTAGATTTCAAACTGCTGAACTGGCGGAACCATAATTGTTCTCAACCCACACCAAAACCGAAAGTCCAACAAAATCTAAATTCAATCAGAAACCCTTTAAATCTGATTACACTATGAATCAACTTCATTAATGCATTTTCTAATGATTAAATCAAATTTGGAAGTAGCTGGATCCAATGGAAACTCAACCAGATTACAGCCCTAAGCAAAGGTCAAACACACCAACTAGTGGAAATAAATGAGGCAAAAACTATAAACATAGTTCTAAGAGTAGTTGAACGTTCATGTGGTATACATGCATAGATGTGGCCTCTACAGAACAACATCCAGACAGGTCCTATCATGGATGTAAAAGAAATGAGGTGCCAGTACTCAGTAGTAGTAGCCATTCATTCAAAGACCGTGGCCACAACTTTTCCAACAAATCAAGAAAAAGATGGTGAACTGATACCCAATTACAATTAAATGAGTTGGGCCGGATTGTTTGAATTAGTCCTGGACTTACCTGATTTAAATATATCAAATCGAGTAATGTTTTAAAAACCAATTCAGAACCGGAACCGAAACCGCTTTTGGCCATTGGTTTCTGGATCAGCAGTTTGACCATCTGATCCAAATGGATGATTTGTTGCAATTAAAAAAAAATGTATAAAAAATTATTAAAATTTGTTCTCTGAATCAAACAGGCCCGTGGTTTAACCACCTGGGTCGATGAATCACTGAATAAGCCAACAGTTTTTGAAAAAAATTCTAGTTCAGGAGTAAAGGAGAACAAAACCGGTTGCTTAAACGATTTCTGAGCCGAATGATCCAACTGTCCTTATCAACGAAGTTTTGAAAGCCATGGAATATAGACCTTTTAACTAAAAACACTAATTAAAATGTAATTGTGAATTTCAAACCCCAAATACTCTGTTGGTTGTGAAGGCCCAAATCACGCAATGGCAGGTTGAAAAAAGTGATTCTAATAAGCGCAATAAAAGACTAAGGTAAATGTGTTGAACTTATTTAATTACTTGAGCTACTTATTATTATTATTATTTAATTTTAGTTTTGTGAACTCTTTCCTTCCAATGAAATTATAGTACAATAACAATTCGAATATATGGCAACTCAGATAATTGTTGGACTCTACCAATAAAGGTTTTTAAAATTGAATCGGACAACAAACTGATCAGGGTCCGGTTTTCAGGTTGAATAGTCCAATCATTTGAACTGAATAGATGGCCCATTCTAAAATAAAATAAAAAGTTAAAAATAAATAAAAATGGCCAAAACTGTTGAACAGTTTAAACGATTTAACTGCTCAAGTCAGCATTTTGCTGACCAAATCAATGGTTTTTGGTGAAATAATAATTCTGGGGTAAAATAGAACCGAATCACTTGACTGATTCCTGATTTTTCGGTCCGACCATTCGGTCTGATTCGGTTTTGAAAACGATGATGCCAACTACCAATTTGAGTTTTGAGCTGACAAAATGTTCATGGCGTGTTTGTAAGGCATGCAAATTATTCTTTCTTTTGTAAATCGGGCTAATATAACTTGAGTTGTTCAACCCCCAATTTTGGGTTGAATTGTTTTTTTTTCCCCCTCCCGGGCTCTATTTATTTGCAATGTAAATCTGGACTGAATATAATTTTACACCCGGTTCAGTTTTTGTGTTTGTTTGTGACTATGATTGACATTTCTATTGGGTACAAAATTTATTCATATGGTATTATATCTGACTGGACCGGAAAAATCGGGAACTGGTCATCTTATTGGTTCCGTTTTACTCAAAACCATATTTTGACAAAAAACTATTGATTCGGTCAACGAATCGTTAACTCGGATAACAGTTTTTGACTTTTATTGCTTTTTAATTTTTTTGTCAGAGTAAACCATTCATTCGGACCAAACGGTTGAACCGTTCAACCGGAACTGGACCCCAGAATGATTCCCTGTTCATTTTTGCTACAACATAGTCTCACCTTAATGTCATCACCTCTTCTAACTCAAAGTAAAACACGGCAATCCATCGAATGCCATGATTTGACAATTTCAGTTCAGGGCCAAAATCACATTGCCACAGTTGTTTTACTCTTGTATCCATATATAAAGAGGGGCCATTTCATTTTGCTTCTTATTACATGTAAAAAAAAACGTAAACTAGAATTTACATTCGCCCTATTTGAACTCTGCATTTATAATGGCTTAATTTGAAAAGAATGCAAATACAAATATATACCATGCAAATGTATATAAAATAATACAAAATATAAGATTTTGCACTCTACACATTTGCATTTACACTCCTTCCAAACTGATTAAATGGTGCAAATGAAACTTGCACTGCAAACAAATTGAGACTTACATTTTTAAGTTTGCTTATAATGCATTTATGAATATTTGCTGCATGTTAAGTTTAAATTTAAATTATTCACATTACAAATGTTAGATGATTTACTTTTGTTTATATTTCACAATATGTTCTTTCAAGATGCATAGACTCATACCAGAATAAAAACTAGAATGCTATTCAGGTCCTAATTTTATCAGTTAACCCCAACCTACCGAAACTATCATTTAACCATACTCGAAAAGATCATCCAATTTGAGCTAAGTCTTAAAATTTTGGTTGTGACATTGTTTTATCACTGATCACATTTTTTGTTTCATGGTGTAATTCTTTTTTTTTGGGTAAATGCTTCATGGTGTAATTCATGCACCATGGATTTTGCCTATGTTTTTTGTTCATCTTCTTGTTTCTCAAATTTAAGATAAACAAGTTAACTCACTTTAACATTATTATGCATACGAAAATTGTATCTGGACCATTGTTTTAAAAGGCTCTTGAGGTGAGGCCAAAGGCCTAAGCCTCGAGGCGAGACTAGGAAAAAAGACTTGGCCTCAATAGCCTTAGACCCCCACCAACAAGGCTTAGGCCTTGAGTTGTTTGAGGCTTACGCCTTTGGGCCTTTGGTCTCAAAATGTCCAAGGCTAAGGCCTTAACCTAATGTGGAATATGAAGGTTTAGATAGGGGCAAACATAAATTTAAGACAAAAAATAAAACCTTGTTTTGTATATATTGGTATAATGAGCAAATAAATAAACATACAAATAATAAAAAAATTGCATATAAAATATGTAAGAACATAGCTTGCTTTATTGTTCATGCTTTATTCTTACTCATTTGCACTTTTATCTCATACTTCATAACCTATTTCTTCTAAATCACATGCATCATATAAATGGTCACTCTTCGCTAATGCATGCTAGTGCAAGAAAGGAGATAGGAATGCCTTATTATTAAAATAATGTTAATTTATATCCTTAAAAAGTTTGACTTCTATGATTTTGTTCTTCTATGTATGAAAAATTAAAAAAAAAAAAACTACTTCGATAAGATTCTAACCCAAATTGTAATGTCTTTGGGGCACAATGTGAATACTCAATACATCCCTTTCAGCATATTGGAGTATATAAATACTTTGAACCATGAATTCATGTCTAATATACCATACAAACTATATAAAATTATAATTTTATATTTTCATGTCTTTATTATTTATGTATTATATCCATTTTTTTTTTTCAAGTCTTACGCCTCAAAAAGCCTTGAGACTTGCACTTTGCCCCTATGAGACAATCGGCTCGCCTCGACCACTAGCCTTTTAAAATCCTGATATAAACATAAAATAGTTGATACTTAAATGCATATTTATAATACAGATTTAGGTCGGATGAAATTGTCTAACATCTCGGCCCTAATCCAACATAAAATTAATTGGGTTCATAAATTTCAACCATACCCCAAATCCAAATTTCATTCCGATCGGACCGAACCCGATTTCTTTGGGTGGTCCAAAGTTGCAGCCCTAACAACTATGGCCAATTTCGGTTAGTCTATTCCATGAATAGTATTGGAAAATGAAAAATACAGACACTCATTTTGACTGGAGAGCTCTGTATCAATAATCAAAATCATAACGTCGTCGTCACTCGTCACTATGGCTTTAATTAGGTAAGGACTAAGGACCCTCAGACCCTGGCGGTGGTGGTTGGTGGACCTTTCCCTCTCTCTCTCTCTCTCTCTCATTCTCGACTTTCAATTCAACCATACTTTGAAAGTTTGAATTAAACAAAACAACACGTCCTCGTCTATGCTGGGGTCCATGTCCATTGTCCAAGTGTCCAACTCCGTCCAAATCCAATCTCCAAGCCACGTGGCGTTCTCTCTCAATCTGATGAGTCCAGTCGCAGTAACAAATCAATAATCATCCTTGACAGCGCTGTCGCAATGGGACAATTAATTCCACCTTTGATGAACAGTTGTAAGATTAGGGTGATTTGATTACTGACTTTTGACTTTATTAAACCAAAAAGAAAGCGAGGTGTCGGCGGGAACGCCTGTCAGCAACTTCATAAACGCTTCCAATTATCGTATGCCACGTGTCTTAACGAGAACCGATTTCAAGATTGTGACGGACGTGGAAACTGTTTCTTAACTGGATTTAACTGCGTGCTTGGAGTCCGCCCTCTGTTTAAACGCCAAAGCTGAATGCAGAGACCACCAGGTACGGACTCTTTGGTCAAACCTAGATAGAGCTGCAACTGGAAGAGAGATCAAGGACTCAGGTTCAAGGAGTTTGAGAGTTTCTGAAGAGGAGCACCGTTCTTTCTTTCTCCCTCCCCTGCGCTCCAATTTATAAGGTGATCCGTTAAAGGTGGAAAATGTGAGGTTTTTACAGCTCATGGTATCCCTCTGCAACCTTTTTTCTCTTTTGCCCTGTCTTGTGGCATAGTTTTTTTTTTGCTTGTCTTTTCATGCTTGATTTGTTCTTCGTCGTCGTTCTTGTTGTCGTTTTAGGGTTTCGTTTCCATTTTTCATGACACATGAAAAGCTGTTGCTTCTCTTCTGCTGTGTTCATCTCTGTGATTTTGGTTATTCGCTTGTTTAATCTGAGTTATGTTGATGCACAATGTATTAGAATTAAGTTCTATCTTTTTACTTTTTTTTTTGGCATCAGTAAACTTCGGTAGAGCGACAAAATATCCATTACGGGGATTTAGTTTATTGGATGAAATCATGTCAACTTGTCTCTCGTAATCCTTAGTAGTGAAATTTGGGCATTTATTCAATCAAGTTTGCCTCGTTATTATTGTG